>NC_084949.1:18325553-18463053 GCF_949316205.1 Platichthys flesus
AAAGAGATTCTATCATTAAGTTGAGATCTTCGCTATTTTGTCAAATACACTTATATTGGGAGATTTGGCTGAGTTCACCTGCTGCTCATTTCCTGCAACACTGTGCTTCGCATAATAAAAATAGGCAAACATGGGAGCTGCCCTAGGTGAGTGTGCTGCTGACTTGAATTCAAATGTATTCAAATCAAGAAAAGTTAACAGGCTGCTTTTGAGCTTTGGCTATTAAGAAAAAGGTCCAAATAAGCTGTTTAATGGACAATGTTCTACACAGTTGACTTTCAACAGAAGATCCGCAGCTTACTTGCATGCTCTGCTGAGCTTTTTCATGCACGCGTTTCAATTGAGCCGTCTCTCGCTGGTGCTCAGGCGGGTGGGGTGCGGGGGGGAGGATGTACTTTATTTGTGGAGTGAGAGAAGTTATTCTCCTAAGACGCCAGCAGGAGATTTGCATGCATTAAAGCAGCCGAGGGCAAATCAAATCCATTCCTCAGCTCCAGAGAACGACAGGCGTGCGCGTCTACACAGAAGCAAACGCGTGCACACTGAAAAATGTACAGATTAAAAAGTCGTCCGCAGGGAGTTAAGTGCCAACTACAGGCCAGTTACAAGTCCTCAGCTACTCGGCTTCACGAGTCCCTCATCACCACACCGCTCTTCATCGCATGCATCACAAAAGGTTCACTGTTCATCAGCACTGCAGATTTCCAGAAAACGCCCCCGTGACTCAGACGCACACGCCATCTGTCACTATTTATCTTTATCACACAAATCACACGGACACTTAAACTGAGAGGGGCAGCTGAGGCTGTGATCAAAGAGAAAGGGCACTTTCACACTTCTACTTTGTTCCCGCACTGCGATGTATTCCAGCGTTCACCACATCTGATGGATTTGAAAGGGCACGACTACGAGCTAATTCAGGAAAGGATAAATGTTTTATACGAATTGATAAATCTGCAGAGGTCACGTGCTGGGGCAGAGGATATGAGGAGGAGGGTAAAGTGAACCAACAGGTGTCCTGTGTGTTATTTCCTTACAGAGTTGTGCTGTTTGAGGTATTCTGCTGCATTCTCCTCTGCATCGCCTCCGATTTCTCCGATGACGATGATGCCCTCCGTCTTGGGATCCGCGAGGAACACCTCCAGACAGTCTATGAAGTTTGTACCATTGAATGGATCGCCGCCAATACCTTGCAGGAGACAAAGCAAACACGTGTTGTAGAGTCAGGTCTCTTGGAGGGTAATTACTATGCATATTTGAGGTTGACTTGGCTACAGGGCCTGAGAGCAGGAGGGTCAGCAGCTGGAACCTGAATTTATTTTGATATGGTCTGAAAATCAGCACTGAGGATGTTCAGTGGTTCACTGGTGTCAGGATTTTAGTGAATTACACATCTCACCTTTTATTCCCTTGCACGGACGAATTCAAGCTTTTCTTTCAAAATGTCCACATCATCAACTCGAGCAGTTACCAGGTGATCTATTGTTATTTAGTTTTTAACCCAGTGTAAGAATGAAAATCCTAAAACCTGTTGCTTGCTTATGTTCCCAGCCTACTGTCAATCAAATCAGACCACACATTCCCGGCTCTGGTAAGAAGGATTATCTCATCCTCTGAGAGTTAAACTCCTGAGAACATCATTTCCCAAAAACTTAAAAACTTGTTTGTTTTCTTTTAGTCACTGCTGTTTAATGTTTGAATGTTAAAATTTAATTAATCTATTTTAAATGTGCAATTGATGTTTTTATCCCCTGCAGAAACCAGCTTATAATAAAACACAGATAAATGATCATACTTTAAGCTGATGTGGTAAAATGGTTAGTAAACTGGTGTGTATTTACACCTTAACCAGACACGGGGCAACATTAATAATTTTCAGTGATAAACTCAGGACAAATGCAGTAGGAGAATCGGCGGGTCAGACAAGTCACAACAGGAAAATCTCCAGACTGTAAAAGTAAGGGCTGGCATCAGGGCAGAGCATTCAGGACGTAACCTTGAACTTCCACTGTCGAAATCAGGTGTTTTTACAGCACAGACACCAGCATCACACCTGATAAAAAAAAAAAACTTTCCTACTTGACATTTTCTCTGACGTCTTTCATGTGACATCTCCTTTTCATCCAGAGATATGTATATTTTTGGGGTTTATTTCAGTTTTGCATGTGTCGCATGTCTTGAAGCTTATAAAGATTTATATTAATTCATGTTTCTGGTGTCCTGAAAAATTCAAGTCTGATATTTACTGTCCTTTACCTCTGGTTTGATCTTTACAAACTTCTGAGGAAAATGCTGCTCCACTATGTTTACCACACAGTCTCTAGCTGTGCCTGTCTGCAGTTTGTTGCTGAGCAACGGGGGCTTTTTTTGCAGTATAACAGCTGTATCTGGAAAATGACTCTAAGATGGTGAAAGACACCAGGACAGGAAAGTTATGGGCTGTCACAACTAGAACAAGGAGCTGAAAGAAAGATCCACGAGGTAAAGGGAGATACTGAGTCATGTGTTAATTATGTTGGTTTCACAGAATTAGTAATGTAATTTATGGTCAATGCGAAAAATTTTAATCTTTGAAACAAGTGAAAAGTGACCACCAGTTTGACCACTTTCGGAAGTCGCTGCAGATGAGAAATATTTTTAAATAAAGTTACAATGGACAAAGGAACCCCATTATTCAATTTGACTTCAATGTCACTTCAGAAGTTTGTTAACTGTCCCAAACAACCTTTATCTCTGCACGGTACTTTAATGGGGCTGCTCCTTTCATAGTCAGGGAACATGAATGTCAAAGCTTTCTCAAATCACAAGAGACCAATAATATTTTTTTTCTAAAAACATAACTTCCACGGAAAATGATTCCATGATCTATAAAAGATTGGGCAAACCTCCACAAAAAACAAATCTTCAAAGACATGATGTCACCTAAATTTATATTTATAACATTAAAAAAGCCTGCATGAATAATAATCAAAGAGAACCATATAACTAGCAACAAAGATGACAGTGGTTTTAATATTGTATCTACTGTTATTTGCTGTAGCCTCTAGGTCGCACTCAGACTTAAGAAGTTGTGAGCAGAAGCGCCAATAAACCCCCTTAATGAACTCTACAATGTTTAATTTGGTTGTGGCACTGGCTGCATGAAGTCTGGTTAAAGGGCATAATTAAAATGTAGAAATAGTAATGCCCAAGCCAAGTTGTTCTTCAGTTAATTCCAGTGTCCAACCAGACCTTTTCCTGTCGCAAAGGTTTTCTTATAAAAAAGTTAATTTTATATCTGCAGTGTTGCAAAGAAATAACAGAATTAGGTTCCGAAACAATTTAAACAAATAGACTGAGCCTGTACAGTTGCATTCATAAAACAAAGATGGGAACTTCTCTCAGATGATCATTTCCCTGAGCGTGACAATAACGGGGAGCACAAGACTGATGAATAAATATGTTAAATTCGTTTTTAGACAGAAACATAGGCTGTTCCATAGAAAGTAAAAGCTTCAGGCTGAGCTATGAAGCTGTACGTGTTGTTGATCCACAGACTAAATCAGTACATTAAAGAAAACAAGGCTCTGAGAAAAGGAAGGGAACTTCCACATACAGTTTTTACTGAAGGATTGTGGAAATGTATTACTGGAATATAAACAGTGACACCTGGTAACTTTCTATCAGCTTATAAAACATTTAAAAAAAGCTAAATTCCCTTGTGTGTCATAATAGCATGGGGCTGTTTGCAGGAGCAATGGCACCATCGTACTAAGCTGCTTCCTGAAAGTCATGATATACTACTAAAAAAGCAATAAGTGGAAAACTATAGGCAGGTATTTAATAAGGTTATTCACAGAATTCTTCAATGGTAACAAGAGCATTTAGTTCAGAATCCTTGAAGTTGTTCAGAAACAAAATACATTTCCTGTCTCTGCCCATATTCCCCAAGATTCTGAGGTCAAAGACGTTTTGAAAACCCAAAGCGATGTTTCAACCTACACTTGCGTCATTCTTTGAATCAGTTCAATCTGAGACAAAGCCTTTTAAAGAAAACACCAACTGCAATGCTCACATCTGAGGGGGACATTCCAAGCAGTGATCACAAAGTTGGTGAGTGGTCTTTTAAAGTCTGTTGAAAAGCATCAACATCTGAAGAGTGTTGGATAAAAGCGAATCACTTTCCTAATACCAGTAAATCCTGTAAAACTTTCGCAAGTTTATGTTTCTGAGTAAATATTAAAAACACCCATATTTTTGGTACCAACTTTCTTCTGTCTTGTGACACAGGCCTTATTTCTTATTAACAGTCACTACAAGGTTCAGGTCAAATGCCAGTATGTGATGTTGAGTGTCTGGTATCAAAGGACAATCTGGTCACCAAGTCAAATGAAGCAATTCATTTATTTTAAATTTTTTTATAATATTTTCTGTGGAACATTCCTCAATCTACTCAAAACAAGCAAACACAGATTTGTTATACATTTAATGATGTTATGGTTTAACTGTTAAATATCTACCCATGATTACATTGCTGTGATATAAGAGTTTGATAACGACATTATAGGAAACATTGCCATGTGTCAGCCGCTGAATCCCCCCCCCCCAAGTTTAAGATCAATGTGCCACGTATCATTGCAAGCTTACCGATGCAGAGAGACTGTCCCAGACCGACTTGTGTGGTTTGATGTACAGCTTCGTACGTCAGGGTTCCCGATCGAGACACGATGCCTGAGAGACAGATTAAGAAAACATTTTGTGATGTTATAATTCTTTGGTAAAACATCCATCTGTTATTTTTGGTCCAACTTTCACTGAAACTTTGTCAACATTAGAGAAAATAGAAAAAAATCGTCTCTAACAGCTGTTCTGCGGATGCTTTGAATGAATGATACAGTCGATTCGTTATAAAAATGGACTTCCTGTAAAGGTTCATTGGCCAGCAGCAGCACACACTCTGCTTAACAAGCTGTCAGCAACAAAAGAAGACACGATAGATATAAAGAAGGAATAAAGTTTTTCTTGTGTATCACACTTTTTTGTTGGAGAAGCCTACGTCAATGTTTAAGGAACCTGTGAGCCGTCTATCAGCAAATATTCCTAAATAACATTTAGCTTTCATGGCGCCTTATATTTTCATGTAAAAAATTAAATGAGTAAAGATTCAAGAAGAGTAAATGTGTATTGTCAGAGACAAATTATGAAACTCACCAATTCTTCCTTTCTTGTGGATGTGACCCGGCATGATCCCGATCTTACATTCTCCAGGCTGTCAAATAAATTATATTGAATTTGAATTAAGTTAAGACCATTAACTGTTCATAGGATTGTGTTTATTTAACTTCACATCATCTGTTAACATTCGGCCCCAACTTTAAACTCAATCCCCATTTTCTTAATATTTCTCTTTGAAAAAGAGCAATTTATAATTCTGGACACTTTCTTAACTGTTTTTTGTCCAGACGCAAATTTAGTTTTATCTCAAAATCCAGATATTGTGTGAGTCAAACCCAGTAGCGGACATTATTAATGCTACCGCCAGCACAGAAAAAAAAAAAAACAATAACAAGAGGATGAAAACCAGGCTCCTTTAAGGTTTCACTTTGTCTGTGTAGAATATTAATGCAGTGGATCTGAATTACTCCTGCACCCTTGAGACAGAGCTTGTGCTTCCAGCTCTCTCTCACAACAACAACAGAAAACTGAAGAAGAAGAAAGGATGTGCACCAGTGTGAGTGAGTGAGTGAGTGAGTGTGAGTGCTTACGTTGATGACTCCTGGACAGTTGGGGCCGATGAGGCGGGTGGCGCCCTGGCGCAGCAGCCTATGTTTGACCCTCACCATGTCCTGCTGGGGGATGCCCTCAGTGATGCAAACCACGAGGGGGATCTCTGCGTCAATGGCCTCGATGATGGCAGCTGCCGCGAACGGAGGAGGTACATAAATCACGGTAGCATGTGCCCCTGTGCCCTCCTTTGCCTGAAGCGAGGAATACAAGTTATTGGCAGTGTATTAAAAAATAGAAATTCTTTAGTTATGAAACAGTGCCACCTAATGTTTCTTTTTAACATCTCAAGAGCCCCACTGGCCTGCTCCAAACCTGCTTGTCTAATAACACATACATACCTCCTTGACTGAGTTGAAGACGGGCAGGCCGAGGTGGGTCTTACCACCCTTACCAGGGGAAACACCTCCGACCAACTGGGAGCCATAATCAAGAGACTGCTGACTGTGAAACGTTCCCTACAAGGAGAGAGGAGGCAAGAGGAGACAGTGTGGGTACGAGTGTGTAAAGAAGTGGGCTGCAGACACTTCTGCAGCGTCAACCTTGAAAATATCATTACACACAGAGAAGGAGGAGGAAATATGCTTCCACCCAGGATTAATCACCTGTGCCCCAGAGTAAAAGGGACGGATACAGAAGTGATAGCGGGGATCTTCCAGGGATGTAACAGCGGGTAAATATAGTCAATGAGGAGGAATCAAAATGTTCTTGACGGATAATGATGTAAGGCTTAGTTTAAGCTCCTTGCAGAACATTTGAAAAACAGATCACGAGCGGCTCTGGATATTCTCCAACTGTGACGGTAAATCATCGCCCAAGAAAGACATTGTGTTTTCCACACAAGAGGGAACCTGGCGTGGCTGCCACAGTTCAGTCCGTCACAAAGTAGCATCATGGGATGTTAATACAAAGAAAATGAGTAAAGAGAGGATATTTGTTTGGAAATTGGTACAAATCCCCATCGGGCCCATTTGAAATTTAAAAAAAAAATAATAAAATGAAGCAACAACAACAATGAAAAAAGTATAATATATTTAGGAGATAAAATCATGCGAGTGAATCTGAGTTAAGTGATTTTCAGTTGCCCAGATCCCGTCACTCTGTCCTCAGTTAATTATTGTGGAATAGAGGCTGAAACAATGTAGATTGAGTAGCAAAGGTCATAACTACAAGTGCAAATAAATGATCCTAATGTAAAAATTCTAAATGGCCTATTATGAGGAATAGGAAGCCATGAATCAGCAGCATCAGCACCCCCCCCCCCCTCCCGTAATAGACTCCTTCTCCGTGCTAACTTTGCTGTTTTTGCCAGTCGTTATTATCGCAAATGTTGGGACAATAAATTTGAAAAATGGCTTTCTTATCAAGCCAGCAAGAAACGACAATGTGCACTGAATAGCACTTTCTTCATTTCTCATCCTTTTCTAATTACCCGGAGTGTTCACTGGAACTATATTTAACAATCTTTTATTATGTGCAAGCTGAAAAATGGACTGTGAACAAGGGCAGGGGGGTAAGGATATAAATCTGCAAAGTCCATGTTTCTGGCTTGTTGAACACACTTGCCAAGATGTTTTTATTTTTATTTTTTCTCCTTGACTGGACACCGTTCAAACTGATTTACCTGAGCCTCTTCATGCTCTTGAAAAATGACTGGACGGATCAACAATCCGTCATGCAAAGATGTTATCGACTGAAACAATGAGTAAACGGATGTCAAGGGGGAAAAATTATATTAGAGTAAAAATGAAAAGTTCCCTTTTCCCCGCCCACAAACAAGAGCAAACCTGATTCATAGGCCTTTAAATCAAACAACTCTTAAAACTGTGAACTACAACTGAGTACAACGCTATCAACTAATGACAGGCTTAAAGCATTTATTGAGATCCCAAGTATCATCATTAACTGGAATGGCACTCAGTAGAGCGCACATCTCTGCCAAGGCCTGATCGTCCCCTTGAATTCAATCAAGGTGCTGCAAATTGCACACACTTCAGCTTTTCCTACAGAATAATTCACTCTGTGGCGGTAACGGAGATGGGATTGCACGACGGTGACTCTCACGTGCAACAGATTCCGAGTGATAGGTGCGCAGACTAAAGAGTGAAAGAGAAGTTCTTGAGTGAGCGAGAGAATTGCACTGATGCCACAACTGCAGCTGAAACCTTGAGGTCTGACTCACTGCCTGCGTGGACGGTACAGATGTTAAAGGACAATAGCAAGAGCATGTGGGAAATAGCGCTGCACTCACCAAGTTTGAGATCTCTTATGTTATTGTATGTGTAGAAACAATTTTGAAACAGTGGCAGGACAAATAATTATAATGCAATTCAGTGCCTTAAATATGCCTGGTAGATTTAAACACCACCAAACAAACAAATGGGTAAAAACATAACCCTTTTAGTTGAGGAAAAATACCACCAATAAAAAGATGCTCATCTCTTAGACTCTTAACTTCTACTTCGTCCAAACACGTTTACCCATTGAATGAAACTACTGAAATTATAGTCAACACTTATTTGACTCTTAAAATCTTAAGGTATTTATGTTTAACTCTGTGCTCTCTATTGTGACCCTTCTGTGTCTACTCTGTTTGCTATATAGTCTCAGTACTCTCCCGGAAGACTTTGTTTCACTTGTGAAGGAGTCCTGTGCCCCAAAAGCAGGTGTTATGCAGGGAAAAGAAACGTCCACTGGGACTTTTTGTTGCTCTTCCTGAGGCAACAGAGGAGTAGGTTTTCCTTGTCTGACCTGATTGTTTAGGGGTGGAGAGTGCTGCATGATGAACATATTTTTAAGTGCTCTGAGAAATATTCGGGTATTGAACTAACATCTTTCTTTGAGTAAAAAACATAGTGGAAATAAGGACCTTGTAAAAACCTCTCTTCTTTTCTGATCTTTTTTTAAGATGCATTTATTAGTCCCAAACACATGCACAGACATGCAAAGGCACACTCATGCAGGTAGGGAAATTTAATCTCTGCTTTTGACCCATCTGGTGAAGGACACAGAGATCAGTGAGCGACCATGTACGGCGCTTGGGGAGCAGATGTTGGGGAGTAAGGTGCCTTGCTCAGGGGCACTAGACAGGGTAGGGTTTGGATCTCTTGGATTTTTGGACAGATCAATCCAGAACCAGAGACCTTCTCTGCCCATAGTCCAAGTATCTGTCACTAGACCACCGCCTCTCACCAAGAGGTGATGCAGGAACACAAAAAGAGGAATTGGGTGTTTTTCTGAGATTTCACAATGACTGCAATCGAATCCAATGTGAAGCAATCATGGAACAAATGTGATGATAATGATGTTGTCGTTACCAACCTGTTTCCCGGTGAATCCTTGGCAGATGACCTTTGTGTCCTTGGTGATGTAGAGGTTCTGTCTTGTTCCCGTATAACAGTGCCTGACTCCACTGTGCTGCACTGATGGGCAGATGTCAATGCACATGTCAACATAAATCATCTAAACATCATCCAATCAAATCCTCATACCAAACTTGGTCAAGACTAATCAAGGTCAGAAAATTCAAATGAACATAGAAACAAATGAATAAAATGATTTGCAATTTGTCAATTTTATACATTTTCTATTTTCACAATAAATACTAAGCTTTCAAATAAGCAGTTTTCTAAATTTTCTTATAAAAAATTATCCATTGGACTTAATACTTGGTTTGTTACGGCAACAGTGTCTTTGCTTCTCCAGAGTCATTTATTGTTGCTAAGCAGCATGTTTTCTTTAGACTTTACTGCACCTGTGACCGCACTTTGTGTTTTTCTTGTTTTGCATAATTTCTAATTAGAGATTGTTGCTTCTGCTGTGGAACTGTTAAGGTGTCACGTTACTGCTGAAGTACTTTGCTATAATTAACTGCAACGGTCTCCTCAAGCTTTTTGTGAAATTTGTTATCTGAGACTTGCCGGGTAACTTCATGCATTTAAAACATTTTTGGAAGCGGAACAATGCTGCTTCATAATGGAGCATTTAAACATTGTTTACAGCGGGAAAAAACAGGGTTTACATTTTTTTAGACTGACATTACATTAAATCACTACAAGTTTTTTTCCTTATTTCCTTTGCTCACTGTTTTGATTTTCAGGTCTGTATATGTACCGTGTGGTTCAGTTCATTGTCAATATATTTTATAAACTCTTTATCAGCTGCAGACAGATTTTAAAATCCCACAGGCTTAGGCACAGAAAACAACAAGACAAATCCGGGTCAAAGTGCAATTGAAGAGACTCTACTGTATAGAGAGTGTTACATCTACTTGGAAACAAATGAAACACACATACAGAGACTTGCATAGCAGCCTTGTAGTAGATGTAAAACTAGGAACATGCTGCAGAAATTACAACATCCCTGTCAGACTGTGACATACCGGGGCCAAAACAGCTTTGAATAGCTACAATTATTTGTTTCCCTTAAACTTACACATTGTTAAAAGCAAATCCACAATATAATGCTTTATTATAAATCCTTTTTTATAGTTGCTAATGAAAAAATTGCTCCACACATCAGTTGACAGGAAATTAGATAAGAACACTGATATAAACAATGAATGGATTAGGGTTTAATAGATTAAACATAAAGGCCAAACTTTGACAAGCTATTCAAATCTCATCCAAAGCCTTGTGAACATGTATTCTTACATTTAATCAATTACACAAATTAACCTGTAATTGAAAAATGATTCGCTGCTTCCCTATGCCTGCTAAACAAGACTTTGTTTCAAAAACAGTTGAATATTGCAGGAATATAGTTAAACAAAGGGGACACTGGATGTAACAACCCCATCGTAAGCTATTGTTGAGGTGACTATTCTTTCATTCTGTTAAGGTCTTGAAACCTTAAGACGACAAATACAATTATAAAAATAAAAAAAGCTTTTCCCTTCAGCACATGTGAGTAGGCCGACCTCTGGCAGAAAACAACACGAGACTTAAAGTACTTTAAATTAAATAAAGAGTCTGGTGTGTGTTCATGTATGATCTCTAATATAAGTAGCTTGTTTCCATAGACTCATGTTTATGCAGATACATATTCTGATTTTACATGGGCACTATCTGACAGAAGGGCCTGACTCGTAAACCAGCAGTGTCCCCCTGTATGGCTGAACTTTGCTCTTCTGTCAGAGCCTCAGTTTGAGACGATTTATCAATGATAGTGCAAAGTCCAGTTCCCCACTCCAGCTCATGGTCAGGACGATCTGATCGAGTCTCTGATCACATGTTCGCATCCCTTGATTTAAAAAACAAATCACACCAGCTGTGCCCTTGTCCAAGCACCGTCTAAAATTAGAGTTGTCAGATCTGTGGGTCTTTGAGTAGCCTGGACACAACAATCAGTGATGGGGGACAACTGAGCTCCGGTTTCACTATCAGAACCACAGCACAATGGTTGGACATGATTTATCCAGTTGAGAGGACAAGCAAGGTCAAAGAGGGACACTTGGCCTGAGTGTGAGCGGACTCCAGGGTACACTTAGGTCACATCTGGTCGTTAGCGAGAAAGGCTAGCTAGTTAGCTTGGCTTTCAGTGTAGTCCAGTAGGAAGGCTAATGTAGCTAACTAGCCAAGTGACAGCCAACCTGAGGGGGGCTTTGCTAGCCAGTGCAGCTCTATGTGAGTCCGTGTGGCTCAGCTGATGTTCTACACAGAGACAACAAGGAGCTCGTGTCTCAGAAACAACCCAGACAAACATCCCCAGTGGTTAACACAGTGATTAGTTTGATATACTTACAGAGCAGCCTGGCAAACAACCTGCTGTGAGACATCTTCGGTCATTCACCAATGACACCGGAGGATGAGGACCCGACCTCTGGAATTTAGCTGTCCGCAAATATCCTAGTAAAATCTGCTCAAAAATATGTATTTTTTTACAAGGAACTCCCAGATATTCGTTTTTATTCACAATTTCCTTTTTTTGTTGGGGGACCTGTGAATTTAATACATGAAACAAATACAGGCAGTGACATTCCTCTAGGAGATAAAGTGAGCTGCCTAAATTCGCAATCACTTCTGGGATGTGAAGTTCTCCAGCGTGTGCCTGAAAGAAACCTTTGTCAGCACTAGAGGGCGCATCTGTTCCAAGAATCATTTCTGCCGACGTCACATTGAAAATTTTGGGATAATCCAACATTTGTCAATAAGGCATAAAATATTAAATATCGAAAAATATCAAAAAACTACAATCATAGGAAAAAAGTAATTTGGCAAAATAAATCCACACCACAAATTAACTGAACTGGACCTTTCTCTTCTATTTTGTGAGTGGGTTCCTCCACCATAAGGACGTGTTACAGACAAATTTTTATTTCACTTAATATAAGTTTTAAGTAGATTCTGCTACTAGTATTTAGAACGCTTCACATTGTGTGAGTCAAACTTAACTTGTTTTCTCCACATTGCATTTTGGTAATAAATATTTGATCCATAAAAAAACAATACAAACTTGACTCCATCCAGTCCATCTGGTTTTTATCCTGGAGATTAACGTGTAATAATGTAGATAAAGTCCATCTGTAATGTTAAAGTGAATCACAGTATTGATATATATATCATGGCACAGAGATGTTTGAGCATGAAGCAATTCGTTTCTGCAAGAAATTCCAACAAATTGAATATATAATGTACTTCATCCAATTGATAGAAAATATCATACAAACTGAAGAATTATCAAAAGAAGGCAGAGAAGTTACTTCTTGGCTGTACTTTACGCAGTTTAATGTAAACAAGATAACATCTATGGCAATACATAAAGTAAATATATTGTTATAAATCATAAATACAACTTAAAATCAAGGTGCGTTAGAGGGACATTAAAAACAACATAGAGAGAAAATTAAAAGAATTGTTTTCAAAATCAGAAGGCAGAGTTTAATACCATGTCGACCAAATAAAAAAGACTAAAAGGAGAAGAATACAACTTTTTAAATGATTAAAGGGGTTGAAGAAATGAAATTTTAACAATACGTTGATAAAGAAATAATATACAAATGAAGTACATAGAGTTATGTAAATGTTAAAAGGTTTTTTGAATAAAAGTTTACGTGGAGCACCTGAAGTACCAGGCACCACCTCTGTCACGCCGGATTCAAGTAGCCCAATCAGGAGCCACCAACTCCTCCAACGCTCATTGGTTACCTCCCTCACCGTCATAGGTCGCTGTTACGCATATTCACGAAATCATTTCCGCCTGTTCCCGCGGTCGCCTCCATAGACTGCGTCGTACTCTTACGGCCGAAGCGTACGCACCGGTGACAGCCTGCGCTCGATTCTCAGCGCAATGACACAAGCGAACCTCAGGAACTGAAACAAGTCAAACCTGTAGCATCGGATCAAGATGGTTCTGGACACGATCTCCAGGATAATTAAAGTCCAACTTCCTGCGTATCTCAAGCGGCTTCCGCTGCCGGAGAGCATCGGCGGCTTCGCTAGCTTGACAGGTTAGTGGGCCGGGTTCGAACTTGTGACTGTCCTGTGGACATGCCTGGAGAGGGACACACTTCACACCGCAGGGTTGCTAGCTAGGTTACAGGCGAAAACAGCCGGCAAAGTTGTTTTGTTGATGCGTGTGCGTCCCCTTACACGTGAGTTATGTGTCTCTTTTAAAAGTGGTTTTATTTTGTAGTTCTGGCTCAGATGCACTGTAGCTCTGTGCTGATCTTAAGATGGTCCATGTCAGAAACTGCACACGTGTTGAACTGTGCATAACTGTCTGTGTGGTATAACTTTCAACATGTCCTCCTCCGGTGTAAATGTGACCTGCTGCTCACCCTGCTCATCTGAACCCACTGGGAGACTGATGCCTGTGTACCTGCAGCACACAGATCATCACGTGATACACAGTGCAATGGGCTTCTCCTCGGTTTATACCCTCTCCACATCTAGGACCCTAAATGCAACACTGTCACGGTCCCTAAGACAAGTAGGAGTTAAGGTGAATGATTTACTAGTTGGTCCTGGTCCAGTAACTCAAGTGATGGTTACAGTCCCTCTTTACACATGATGAAAGGTTGCAGCCTCTCAAATGGAGAATTTGTGCATTTTCCTCATTGCATTTGTGTTCAGGCATAAACAAGACACATGAAGATGTCACTGGCTCAGGCTTCGTTTGAAGTAATGACGATTTACTGATGCTCTACAGACCAAACTACTAACTTATGAATAAACCATTAGATAATGCATGAGGATATATTTTCTTTAGGATTCTTAAAGTTTAGAAAAAGCTGGCCACACCTCCAAGATGTGCTGGAATGAGACCTGTGCGGATACTAACCTTACCGAAGCACCTGGACAGGAGCCACGACTTGATGGATCGGGCCCTATTTCACCGTGTTAATGAAAGTGAATGTAACGTGTTCTTCCTTGAGCTATGCCACACCTCTCTGCAGAGTTTCATGCAAATCAGCTGCGCAGTTGTCCAGTAATCCGGCTGTTAGGCAGACAAACAAGCACATAAACAAACAGCAGGCAAATCATAACCTCCGAAGTTTTGTTATCAGAGTCCTGATGAAATTCAGGCTTTCTGCTTAACACATACATGAATTTAGTCATAACTGTCCGCAATCCTTGTATCACTTGACATTAATATGATTCAGATGAGTTCCACGCTATGACATCTACAAAGCACATGTTTTGGAAAACTGCGATTAGATGATAAACAAATACTGGAACACACAAAGGGCTGATAAATCACATTACATTGCACCGTGCACCTGTAACCTAAAATGCAAAGCTAATGCATTCACTGCTTTCCAACTCTTCCTCAGCAAGGGTCATCACACAGCTCACTGAAATAAGAAAACCCTAAATGTTTTCACAGATTTTGCTGTGAAGTGAGTTGATGTAGCAGTGAAAGTCCGTGTTAGGGCTGATCCACCATATCACTTTGACCTTTTGGTCGAAGCAGTCACATTTGGCTACAAGTAGTCTAAAAAAGTCACAACAGCAGAACTACTTCTGCTTTGCAAGCATGAAAGAGAGGCCTCCGGTTCATTCAGACAAATATGGAACCAACGGAACAGAGTACAAACCCGGAGAAGAACATTTAAATCACTGTGTTATGATGTTATTAGGATTTGCTCAAGTCCTCAAATTGTCGGCTTCAGATTTAAGTTTAATGTTTCGTGGTGTTGCACGTAGATAAACCCATTACTGCTCGCCTGCTCGGTACTAGTCAGTTCAGATTAGAAGCTGTAAGACTTATTAAGTACTCTACAAGTAAAATAAAGTGAATATAATAATTCCGTAAAGAGATTAAGGATTAGCAGTGTCCCATTAGACATCAAAATCTTTTTTAGTGAAAGTATTTTAATTGCCATAAGAGTATTATCAGAATCCCAATGCGCTGAGAGGTCTAACTCGTAGCTAATTGTGGTTAATCCTCACTGCGCTGTACTTGTCTGTCATCTCCCTGTATGGTGAACTCTTCGATGGGATTTTCCCAAAACCCTTACACGGGCTCCGGCTGGTGTTTCCGCCTGCTTGGTGTCAGATGAAACCCAAGAGAGCAGAAAGGCAGATAAGAGGTGGGATGGTTTTCTACAGCTGGTGCAGCAGATCATTTTGTTACCTTGCACTCAGCTCCCAGGGAGAAAAAAGCAGGAGATAAGCTGTGCAGATGCATTTGGGGATTTATTCTGTGTCTTTCATGTGGAGAAAAAGTCTATTAACCTCTTGATCGGTGCTCTCACTGTGTGTAGTCCCACTCACTGAACTGAAACACAACACAACAGAACAGTGGATGTAACCCATGATCCCTGGCTTCCTGAACCAGAAGAGCTGCTGCCCCACAAACCATCCACTAAACACTGTTTGGAATTCTTTCCTCTCTGAATATGAGAAATATGGTTTCAAATGACTTTGAAGTTTTCTCACTGATCGATGGTGAAATATTGCTCTTGAACTAGCTGGATCTGATTCCGAGCGTTTAGTCGGTTGGACACTTTTCAAAAGAGTTCAGGGTGAGGAGTGGGAATAAAAGTGAGGTTGTGTGTTTAAGTCTGTTGATATAACAATAATGCTGATGATGTTATCATTATTATTTACCAAAGTCCACAAAGATGTCCTTAACATTGTGTGGCGTGTCCGACCAACAGATGACAGTAAATGAAAAGAAAAACAGCAAATCTTCTCTGCAACCATTTTGGCCTTTTTACTTGAAAATGACTCAGGCAAATAATCAGTGTGTGTGTGTGTGTGTGTGTGTGTGTGCAGTGTCTGAGTGGCTCCGGCTGCTGCCTCTCCTGGGCATCCTGGCTTTGCTGGGCTACCTGACCATCCGTCCATTCCTGCCCAAGAAGAAGAAGCAGAGAGACAGCCTGATCAACCTGAAGATCCAGAAAGAGAACCCCAAGGTGGTGAACGAGATAGACATCGAGGACCTGAACAGCGCCAACGTGTGTTACTGTCGCTGCTGGCGCTCCAAAACTGTGAGTCGACACTCTCAACTTTGCTGTTATGTTTTTTTTTTTGTGTCATCTTGAGGAGTATATGCTCCACTGACCGGCTAATATGAAGCTGTTTCCTCTTTCTAGTTTCCTGTTTGTGACAAGTCACATTTAAAGCACAATGAGCTGACTGGAGACAACGTGGGACCGCTCATACTCAAAAAGAAGATTCTATAATCAACTGCTGATGGGAGTTTTCCTTTCCCCTCCCCAGTCTTTAGTTTTCATTTAACAGTTTGTAGTTTTGTCTGTTTTTTTTGTTGTTGTTGTTGTTGTGTGGTTTTTACATATCTTGATCTTGTTTTGGTGTCATGTTGGTAGAAATATTAACTTCAAGAGTGAAGTGTTGCCACTTCCACAGTCAGTTGGTGTGAAAACTGTAATTTTCCTGTGCAGTAAGGGAGGGTTTTGTTTTGTTTTGGTTGTGGCCATTGTTCACTGTTGTGATATGACTTTCAACTCACTTAAAGTCACGTCTCAGTTGTTTTGGAATCAGTCACAAGCCACCGGGAGATTCGGGACCACTGAGGGGAAAACTTGAAGCTCAATTTCAGCGATGATGTGACGACTTTAAATGATTCGAAGCCATGAGCGGCAACTCGGTTCATCCTGTAGTCAAAGTGTTGCACAGCAAGCTTTCGTGTTGGACAAAGCTTTCTTTCTTTCTTTCTTTTGCTTCCGTTTTTTCCGTGTGCCAAATATTTACATACCGTCAGGATGTGAAACGCTGTCCTTATAAGTTATTGTGTGTATGGGAAGCTACTTATTATTCTTCAAATGTATTTTGTTCGCAGCCACTAAACACACGCTTTACCCTTTGTTGCCTTCAAACATTTCAAACAACTGCACTGTTGAGTAATATCCAGTTTTAACCTCACTGCCCCGACGAGGTTCTTTCTAAACGCCGTTTATTTTTCTAACCTCTGTATAAAGTTGACTTCCTGCTGGAGCCTTTCTACTTTTTAATTCATCAGCAATATTTTATACATAAAGGGCTTGTATCGTCAGATATGTATTTTCATCATAATGTCTGAGAATGACTGTGTGTGTGTGTGTGTTTTTGAACCTTTGTAAGGCTGAAATTCATTCATTCTGCAATACAAAGGTGAAATGTGCAACTAAAGTCTCAATAGTTTAACTCAGCAGAATCTGTTACAACGGGGGAACAATTCACTTAACACGGAGATGTAATATGAATGTGAAGGAATCAGAGAACACCTTATTGTACAAGTGTGTCTTGTTACTGAATGTTTTTCCATGTAAAACTTAAATTCAGGCTCATATTTACAGAGCTTCCTTATTATAGGCAGAGCTTTAACCAAGAGATTAGTTTCTTTCCTTTCCTTTCTCAAGGGTTTCATAAACTTAGGGTTGTGGGTTTGCATAAAGAATTTAAAAACACATTATCCCTACTTATTATTCACAATAGAGAACATTGCAATTAATAATAACCTCTCTTCTGTTTTCACCTGACGACTGAGGACAGACAGGCCCTTAGGCGGATTTGGGATTATTTGATCTGACAATTTCAGGCTTGTTTACAGACACTGGTGGAGGAAGTTCTTAAAGATACAAGTACAGATAAATGGACACAAAAAAAGAGGCAAAGTACATTCACATTTGTTCTTGAGTAAAAGAAAATAAGTACTTGCTTTTAAATATACTTTAATAAAAGTAAACGTAGTTGCTGAGTGAAGCCTATTCACTACTGCAACAGTTTACTTAGTCATCTCAGTGGCGGCCTCTTCTGAATCCATATCGCTGGCATGTTACCTGCCAGCTTTGAGTGGAACAATGGACCAACTCCCCTTTGGGCATAGTTTACTTTAATATAAAAACAGTGTTCAAATGTAGCTCAATGCATTGTTAAAATGTAGAAAGTACAGATATTTGCTGATATATGTACTTTAAAATAAATATACTTATTAAACAATAAGTACAGATACATGGGGATTTATTCAAGTACATTAACAAAGTAAATGTACTTTGTTACATATTGAATAAATAGACTAATGGGAACATTTCGAGTCAAGGAATCAACTCAACAATTTAAACATATGAAGTCTTTATGAAACCATGTTCATCAGAGCTGCTGGATGCCTGTGCTGACGTTTGATGTTCGCTGGGATAAATTATAATCTTTCTTAAAAAAACATCGAACTCTAATTATACAGCATGTTGCACGTTCACTACAGCATTTATTTAAAGAATATTTGGTAAAAAACTAAAGCTTATTTATGTAAAATTGTCAAACAGTGGCTAATAATACATAAGAACCTTTGAAATGAGGCCATATAAATTCAAACAAATCAAAAACAACGCACACTGCAGTCTTCTGAAATAGAAAAAAATCTAAATCTACTCTTGATCAAACTATAAAAAGTTGGGTTTACATGAATGTGGACATCATCACATGACGATGTAGGCATAGTGCCATGATGCAGATGATAGCAGCATCGTGTATAATGTATTGCGGCTTATTTCGATATTTTTCCTGAGTAAATTAGACAAACCCCTTCTCATCACAAGACAAACAGCTAATACTTATTTCAATAAAAATTAAATACACTGACACGTAGCTGTAAAAATAAGTGCAGAACAACAAAAGACTTAAATATGTGTCAGTAACCAAGAAGTCTAATTTTTAAAACACAAATAAATAAAATACTGCTACGGTCAGTACATTCAGATAGGTAACCCTGCATATAATAAAACACAGCATTACACCTTCGACAGTGCAGAAGCTTTGATGTGGGTCATTTGTTTAGAGCCCGAGGCCTGGAAAGCACCAGGGGCTATAAATAAAGCGTGATTCATCTGCTCCTGCAAGATGCCAAACATCAGGAGGCGTCCAGTGGATAGAGACACAGAAGAAAGCTCAAATATCCGCTTTTGATGTGAGCGCACGGCGGAAGTGTTGTTGTTAAATGTCCTTTCGCTCGCTGCGTGAAGACCGGCAGTGTCAGAGAGTACTTTCATAGGTGACAGGAGTTTCGTTGTCATCGTCACTTCCTGCTCCGGTGCCTGCACGGTGAAGACGAGGAGGAGGAGGAGGAAGGGAATATAATGAGAAAGGTTCCAGTGAAAAGTCTGATAACAGTCATACAAGAACTACAAACAAAACAACAAGCATTGGAGTCGTCATCATTCATGAGTTGCGCTCGTCAGCACTGAGGTTAATCTGATATTCCCACATTGACATCAACAAAGACACTGTTGTGTAGATGCAAAAGACATGAAGGCGTGAGCGTCAGGGTCAACAGCCAAACTATACCTATGCAAAAATCCTTGCGTGAGCGGACACATCTATCACAAAAGGAGAAGTAGGGAAAAGAATTATAGGGAAAATCACACTCACTACTCGTGTACAGCTAGGAAGCGAGGCGGGATCACAGGAGTTGAAATGTTGAAATGTAGGACTTTACCTACCTAGGAAAAATGATGATAAATTGGGTTTGACTCGCTCACCGCAGTTCTTCGGTCTCTGTAGCAGGTACGGCCCAGTGATTCCTATAATAAGCGCTCCGAGCGGGGCCGTGAGGAGGATGGCCAGCACGGCCACCGTCAACACGTCCATGCCGTACTTCTCCATCTGCTTATCGTTCCTTGACCTGGCCATGTCTAAAGCTGTGGAGCCTATAGCTGCCTGATGAGGGGAGAAGATGAGGGTTTTTTTCCACTGCTGATTCTCAAAGAAATTGACCATCATCATGAGAAAACACTTGAATTGTTATTATATTGCAGTCTGTGTTCACAAAGGAAAACATCTGTTGATAAGTTCTATACCAGAGACACTCATTTCCAAAGGATCATTTTTCCTGCTGACAATTGCATCAGCACAGACGTACCTGCACTGTGGCTTTGGGCATCCATGCCAGGGCGATGAACATTTTCTCCCTCATGTTGAAGCCCGCGCACAGCACACACACAAAGGTGAACAGGAGTCGAACCGCAAGGGCAATGAGCAGAGAGGCTATACCCAGACCTAGACACAAACACGGCAAGAGTCAGATGAAGATGTCATGAGCGAGTTATGTTAATGTTGTGTCAGAAGCGTGGGCGCAACACTAGCACAGAGTGGAGGGGAGAGTGACTGGAGAAAGGTGGACTAACAGCCTGCAGTCTCAAAGGGGATGCTCTGAATTCTGGGTAGTAAAGCATGTTTTGCTAATGTAAGTAAGACTGACCTTAGAGATAGATCAACAAAAACAGCATTAAAAAGGTAATTTTCTGAAAGACACCTAAATTCTCTTGCTTAAGTAACTCACATCCTAGAACCACGATGGAAGAACAACACATGAGGGCCAACACAGGCTCAGCTTTTAGAATGCACAGATGGAGAGATTAAAACTCTCCGGAGTCTTTTTTGATTATGCAAACACATCACAATGTGATTATACAGTCACATTTGAATTCCCTCAAAGAACAGCCATGGCTCTGTGTTTTATTTAGGTGTCTGTTTGTGTTCATCTCACCAACTGTGTGTCCCTCCAGCTGAGAGATTCGAATCTCTGCTCCGATCAGTCCAAACAGCAGGGGCTGAAAAATATCCCACGCCCACCCGACCACTTCTTCCACACGTGCCTTAAGAAACACATAACACACGAAAATGTATAGCAATGTTGTTTTTTAACAATGACTGTAAAAACAATGTGCTGATTAACATCTTTTCTGTACAACAGATAAATCAGGTTCCAAAGTGGTACGCTTTAACAATTCACTATGTAGTCTTCTTTTCCCTCAGGTTTACCTTAAAATTCCTGATCAAAGATGGGTAACTGTGAATAAGAAGCCTCGTAGATACGGCTATGTGTGTGAAAGATGCAATATGCATATGTTATAACCTTTTCCTTCCCCCAGCCGAGTCCAGCTAGAAATGCCAACACGAGGGTGCAGAGGCCTCCAGAGCCGGGAAATCCAGCGACGTTGCTGCCGAACACGGCAAAGACGGAGAGAGCCAGCACCAGGAAGGAGCGCTTCATCACCAGATGTTTCTGGAGAAAGAGATTATACACTGAATGTTTTTGTTTGGTGAAATCCAGACATACAACATTCATACATCTAAGTGGACGTCTTACATTGATACTAAATAATCTTGACGTGAGGAAACTTGCAAACTACAGAAAATGTCATGTGAGTTCATGAGCCAGCTTTTGTTGACCTCAGAGATTAACATCAGAAGTGAAACACTTTGCTAAAATGTTCCTCAGGCATCTGTTCTTCCAAGTTGTTTCTTACACAGACATTTGAGCCTGTTTGCTAAGCAATTGTAAAAGTAGATACTATTACAGTCATGCTGGGAGAACATGCCTACCTGGTCAACACTGGGAAAGTATTGGATGAGGAAACCAAGAATAATCCCAGCAACCATCCCACCGCCCACCTCCAGTACACCTCTCAGGAGGTTGAACCACGTAGAGCCTGAAAGTAGCAGCAGACAAATACACAAATGACAAAGGAAAACTGACTGATGTGTGGCAGAAGCTTTGTGAAACTCTATGGTCGTATGCAGGTTGTTTATATGCAGGTCAAAGACTCGACACTGTGGTACAAAATGTACAAATATACTTTTACTCCGTGTACTAGCTCACTTGCACCCTCTACTGAGCTCCTGGCAAACTACAGATTAAAGTCACTTATTTCATGTGCCTCTCAGTTTTGACCTTTACTACAGTGAACTACAGTGGATGCCTCTCCCCTGGAGATAAGATAGTGTTGCAGTTAAAAGAGAAAAAAAACACTGGATTAATTTCCCTTCACTTCTCCTCAGACGCAACCACAAACGTCCGCAGGTTACCTTCGGCGAAGGCCATGCTCAAGCATGTGGTGAACCCAGTGATGGCGAGAATGTCATCAAAACTGCCTGCAGCCATCAGCAGCGTGGGGATGCCCTGCTCCACGCCGTAACCATCCTTCTGCAGTAGCAGCATGGAGGGAACCACAACCGCTGGAGACACAGCGCCCAACACAAAACTACAAAGTGGAGGAGATTGAGAGTTAATAAGTTTAATTTCTCCTGCAAAAGGTGAAACAAACAAATAAATGCTTATGGAAATCATCAGCCTTTGAACACATTTGGAGAGATGGATAAACATGGACACTGAACACTGGGCACTGAAGGCGAGGATGTGTGTCTGAAATGAGTTACGGGACTCAAATTTAATAGAACAACGGTGAAGATCCTTCATGAATGACGCCTTGGTCATGGGTGTGAAAAAATTCACATAATCATAAAAAACTTGGCCTCAAAACTGAGTTGGAGACAATTGAGTTTGTCAGTATTCAAAAAAACATTTGCTTTGGCCTCTATCCACCCTCCAACCAACGATAAGCAAAGTATTCAGAGGAGGAACAGGTCATTGGTGAATAAAGACCCATATGACGAGCTGCTTTGCAACTACTGAGGCACACAAATACTGATACGGTTTTTTAAACTTTTGCAAGGACAAAAAAGTTATCTGGTTGCGCAAAGGAAGCAGAATGTTTCCCCCTTTAGTAAACCTTCCTTATCTTATCTTTAAAGCTCATGCTCACTCTATAACCATCTTCTATCGGTGAATAATCCTGCACCAGAGAGCTGAACAGTCCGTTCACATTGAAGATAATAGAAACACAAAGAGGGATTGTAAAGTTAAATTAACGTTACAATTATTTTCTCTCTGTTAGGGATATATACAAAATATTACAGAAAAAGTAGACTCTGTAAGGTCAAGATAAATATTTGTATGTTTGTTTAAATAAATGATGTGTGAGTAACCAGCCTCCTGCTCTGTCTAAGAAAGCCTGATCAACCTTTGTCTTTGATTGATAGATAAATAAGAGCTCATGAAGTTTCCCAGGCGCTACTGCACACAAAACTGGAAAGCCTTAGCCTCTTGTCCTGACTATCAAACCAATAACTTAAAAAATATTTTTGTTTGAACCCAACTGATATGGATAGTTGGCAGCAGACTCATATAATATAGGGGGTGAAAACTTTTACACCAATAAATCTGCTGATATATGTATTTTAAGAATGTGTAGTTACCCGAGGATGAAACCCCACACCCAGGGCAAGCCCATGAGGAAGTGAGAGACCAGCGCTGTGGTGCAGGCCTCGATCAAGCAGGGCCCGGCTGCCACACGCATACACACGCCCTTCAGCTTCCTCAGAGCCTGACAGCAAACACAGACAAGATTCAAGAGTTTGAGATGGAAACAAATTAAGTTGAGAAAAAGACTTGACACTGGAAATATAATACTGAGTTTGTTTTTACTGTCAGATAAGTTGAACAACTTAAAAAAACTGATTTACTAAGACAATACTATGAGACCTTGTATAGTCAAGCCATATGCACAGGGATGAGATGAGTCACTGAATCTTTCTAAAGATTTCTATTATGCATACAATGGGCTCCAATGGGGGAGTGTGAGTCATACCATGGGATCCAACCCGAGACCAGCTCTGGCGAGGATGACAGCCAGAGCGATGTTCCTGAGGGACGCCGACCATCTGAATTCAATGTACACCCCGTCTCTTATAACTGGGATGTTCCTCAGCGTGAAGCCCATCAGCAGCATACCTAGGACACAGCAGAGGGTGTGAGAAGAAAGATGAGCTTTTCTACCACAAAGAAACACTGTTCATTCTTGATGTCTCTCGTCAAACTCCCTGTTGCTTTTTGAACTCATAGCGATTGAGCTGGACACCTGAGAAATACAGTGGGAACACTGATAATTCTAGTTTTAACAACACACATACCTATTCAACAACTTCATGATACATCTGAACAATGTTCTCCTTAAAACTTATGAGAAAGCTAAGAATAATAGATTATAAGGGATAAACCCATTAAGAATAGTTATAGTTATACTATGCAAACAGTTGAAGCCTGAAGATATTTCAAAATATAGAAATAAACACTGAATTGGTAAACTATGCTGCTCTTTTTAAAGCCTACTCCGCCAAAAGATAAATATATAAATTCAGGACGGTGAAGTTCAGAGATATAAACTCCAAGTTGTACTTTGATTCTATTTACAAATGAGGAGCGGCTCAAGTATCCGTGACTTTTATCTTCATAGGGAGACGTTAGACATCTTCCGTTTTCTTATTATTAACACCAGGAATTCACATTGCATTATGTTATGTTAAAACCATTATCACAGACAAATATAAAGATCATTTATGGGCATCTTAAAGTTAGCAGGACCATTATCATATGGTTTACAACAAATAATACAACATATAAAAGGTACAGTGCAGCAAAAGCATGAGGCTTCTTGATCCACTTGGCATTTCTCTGTGTGTATACGTCATTTTATCGTCAGTGATATTGTCACTAAATATCACCCTGTTGGAGATATAACCAGTGATTTATCTGCCTTACCCAGCAGTGGTGGGAATGGTGGAAGTTTGGGCAGATGGATGAGAGACACCAGTTTACCACCGATGACCGCACAGATGAAAAGTATTGTGATGCCGAATAAGTTTCCCCCGGGAAGACATTCTTTCTCTGTGATGGACCAAACCAGTCCAAAGAGCACAGCTGCCAAAATGACTGGGGGGGACAGAGGAGAAAGACATTGAAGTCATGGGATGTAAATGCCAACATAGTTATGATACAATCGTTAATTTTTAACACATTACATGAAGAAAGAAGTTGGGGAGTAACAGATTGAGGGATAAATGTATTACTACAGAAATGTTAGCTTCTTTACAGTCAACCTCAAAACCTTGACTCAAATGTATTTTATCAGAAAACACTGCTGTTCTCCTTGGATACATAAAGCATTTATTGTTGAATCTATTCATTGTAAAAGGCTGTGATGAATATAAATGCACAGTTACACCTTCTGGCTACATATGACTTGGTATGTTGGTTTCATTTGTATGTATTTATAAGTGAAGTTAAGGTAATTAGAAAATGTAAATGACAATATCTCCAGTGAAAAGAAGGGATAACAATGCATCAAAGTCAAACAGGATACACCTCCACTGCCTTGTTACCTTTGGTAATGAGAGAAGCCAGGAGGCCTCTTGGTGGGCATGGGCAGAATCTGTGGAGCAAGGGGCAGCAGACCACTGGTGGGTCTGTGTTTGTGCCGGCATCCACCACCGGGTTTCGGGGAAGAAAATAGGTTGTCTCCTCTGTGACATTTGGACTGGAGCAGCGTCGCACCACCACCTGGATCTGGTTCACGTTTAGGTGCTGGAGGAGAGGAGTCAGGAGGACGGGTCAGTGAGAGCATGTTTTAGTAGCGGCCTGAACACCAAGTCTACAAACGCAATGTGTTCTGAAGATATTTTCAGCACACAAGCTTCAAACTGCTCTTATCACTTGCTGTGAGAATAAGCAGATTAAAAAGTAACTGGGGTAAAGAAGCTAACCCAAATAAATAAAGCATTTTAAACAGCACATCAAAACTATGGTGTCACACTGACAAACAAGCAAAACTTTAAGATCTTCATGAGGCATATTAATTGTGAAATCCCTCTGTTGTGCCCGATCAGCACTGGTGACACAGAGGCACGTCATACCAGCCGATTACAAGCTACTGTTGCTTTTGCAAATAATACAGCAAAGATATGACCTCGCTCAAGAAGCTCGATACCCGTGACTCACAGAACTCCCCATTTGTCCTAGAACAAAGGTGGGTACATTGGCTCAAAGTCTAGACTCTGACTTGATTTCTATATATTCTCACAAGTATCGAGCAAACAACTTAGGGCAGAAAACTAATTCAACAAGGCTACAGAAAGATATAATTAAAAATGTAAGTAAAACTGAAAAAACTAGGTCACACTAGAGCAAATATTGAAAGAGATTCTTATTAATAAAATACTTCACCTCCACATGGTTTGCTCCAGTTACCGCGATGTTGTCCAGCAGTGGGACGGGTGCAGGACTGGGTGCAGGACTGGGAGCTGGACTGAGAGCAGGACTGGGCACTGGGCTCTGGTCCGGGCTGGCAGGTTTGGCCTGAGTGTCTTCCATGGCAATTAGCTACAATATTTCTGTGGTCCACTCACTTCTCTCTCACAGTGCATCAAGCTGAGGGGCGGGGCTGGCCATTGATGGGCAGTTCCTTCACTTCTGCTTCTGTGTATCCAGCTCTGACATCAGGCTCCTTATCCTACAGCGTGGGTTTTATCAGTAGGATAACAAATTATTGTTGATTTAATAATGTAAAAAAAAAAAGCAATGTTGATGCAGGTGTGGAAATTAGCATGATGTGAGTAAGTAATCTATTACCCTGCTCTGTTTCCTCTCCATTTCCAAGATGTCCATGTTTAAAAGAAAAGATGTCCTTACTTTAACTAGGGCTGGGTAGTAAAATAAACTACATCAATATTTGTCGATATATTATGTATTCATTGTGCAAGGACGTAAAATATATATTTTTTTGAATGTTTTATAGATTTGTAAAACTTTTATCCTGAAAAAAAAAAATCTTAAAATACTGCACTGGCTCTGAATACTGCACTGGCTCTGAACATGAGATACTAAAAATTGATGTCTCACACGTACATCTTTGAACAAACCTCACTATTCCACAGGCACAAACTATTAGTGATCCTAATTTGAGTTCAAGCCACGTGACTCCAGTCTAATTGAGGATCTGTGTAACAGTCCCTACTTTGACCTGTGTTTACTTAAAGATGTGGCAGCTCTCAGTACCCGGGCTGTAGAGTTTACTTCTCACACTGGACTCGTCTATTATCTGTTCCACTTCAAGTTATGTTCTTCACTCGTAGATGAATTGAGCCCGAAGTAACGTTACTACAATGTTTTGACAGTTGCATATGGCGACAGACGCTGGTTAATCCAATTGGGAACAGACCACACTAATCAATGCTTACAGCTCGACCAGATGGCGCATGTAGCTAGTGTTAGCTCAGATAGGTTCGACTTAACCGACAACAAACCTAGCCCTCGGTAGCTAACTAAGTAGCTGGATAACTAGCTAGCTAAGCAGACGACATGTGTGGAGGCTGGTTGAACTGGGAGTGTTGGTTTGGGGTCACGATGAAGCTACACGCGCGTGCACACACGCTCACACACGTGTCGGGGCAGAGGCGGCAGAAACCACCGCCGACGATACCGGAATCAGCCGAGGAGGGAAGTCCATGCTTCGCCTCACGCTAGCAGATCCAATACCGGACATGTCACCGGCACTAGCTAGCCAGCTGACCGATGTCTGCTCAAAGTAGTTAAAACATTTAGCCGACATTTAGCTAGCTCCGTAAGACATAGCGTTGCCCTGGAAACGACGCATTGCTCCCCTCACGTTGAAATTAATGAATTGGTTCTGACGCAAACTGACGTCATCGGTACGTTGGACCCGGGAGGCTCGCACCGTTTCATTTATGAGAATCAAAGCGAAACTAAATCTGACACAACCCAATGGCTAGTGTTTTTGTCCGATAACGGGCGCACCAGAAGTAGCGCTTCCTGTCAGCCAGCTGTCACTGAACTCCCCGCTCCCGTTTACAAACACAGCGGCTAACTGCAGCCTCCCCGCTCCTGACGGGAGGCACACGTTCGAGTCCGGGGGGGTTAATCGAGAGGAAATACAGAAAACGCAGCTCACCTCACACCGCGAACACGGTCACCTCCTGTGAACTGTACCGTGTTCGAGTCCCTGTGGTGGATCAGACCAGCTGGAGAATGGGACTGAGGCGGATTAGTGATGAGTGTGTACCGAGCACAGGAGGCTGGTGGAGGGGGGGAGGAGGAGCAGGAGAGATGGGGTGATGAGGTTCAGTGAAAAAGTCAAAGTGTGTTGCTGCATGTTTTATCAGTCGTTTATTTATCAGTCACACACTTTGATGACTGTGTGAAGGGTTGATGACTCAATCTGCAATATAATGATGTGATGATAATGGTGACTTTGTTTGTGTAGCACTTATTTAAACAAGGTTACATAGTGCTTCTCAAAAGTCACTTGAATAACACACGTTTGTATGTCTGTATTGTGAGGATACTCATTGACATAATACATTCACCAAGCCCCTTACTTTAACCTTAACCATCCAAACTGAATGCCCAACCCTAACCCTAAAGCCAAGCCTTAACCCTCAAACAGCCCATTGACAAAGTGAGGACCGGTCAAAATGTCCTCACTCTGTGGGGTCTTCGCTTAATATGGTCCTCACAAAGATATGAGTACAGGAACACACAAACACACAGAGGGAGATATCTCGAAGTAAAGTATAAATTAATATATAATTTTTCCAAAGTCATCAAACTGTATTGCTAGAAATGTTTAGACATTTCATTTTCATTCAGACTGATTAGTCACACAAATAGATTACTAAATGTAAAGTATTATTAAGCCATATTCCATATATCTTTATATTTTTTGTAAATTTTATTTTTATTTTATAAATATAATTTTCACATATTGCTCTTGTACTTTTGATTTCATGTCTTTACCTTTACCTTATTATTATCATTATTATTTTGCTTAATAACCCCTATATTTGTCTACTTAATATATTTGTCTGCACACAACAACAAGGCAAATTCCTTGTGGGTTGGAAACATACTTGACTATAAACACGATTCAGATTTAAATGGATATGTTTATTTTATAGGTGTTACACACACTTACACTTTAGATTTGATGGAGCCAATTTATCACAATGCCTGTCAACATGTGCCAGCGTGACCATATTTTGGCACTACACGTATACATTTGCACCATGGATTAAATTTTTTATAAACTTGATTTAGGTTAAGGGATTTGCTCCGATGTTAGCATGATGTTTTTTACAGTCTCCAGCCTCCATCGATGATTTGCTCCGTCCCTGTCACATAGGTCGACTGTGGAGGAGGAAAACAGGAGAAAAACAATCAGCTTAATATTGAGCACATCCTCAACATGACTGCCAGTTCACCACATGCATGCATGACGTTTTCATGCCAACCCCGAACACTCACCTCATCTGAGGCCAGGTACACGCACAGGTAGGCCACCTCTTCAGCTGTGCACATCCTGCCAGTTTTCTGTCTTGCCATGAAATCCTTGAAAGCCTGCAGAGAGGGGTTACATTTGTCCTCAATACACAGACACCAGGAATTATTCTAGTGGTAGATGTACCTGTAATTGTACTCAGCAGGTATTACGCATGGAGGAAAATATCAAAGTATATCAGAGTGTACATCACCTGTTCGGGGTCAGGTTGGGCCTGGATCCGCCCCCTCAGAGATGGAGTATCAACAGTCCCTGAGGAAATATAAAAGAGGGAGTTGGGTTTTCTTTTGAAACCCTCAGTAAAACACAAAACTGAATTCAGATATATGGATACATTTAGACTAATAAGGGGATTTTTTTTATATTCAAGTAAATATGACAGAGTTTATACAGGTCAGTGAAGTAGTACTCATTAAAACCCCTGGTACATTTTTCATAGAATTGTTCAGGAGGGTCAAACTCAAGGTTTTTATCTCCTTGAAATACACAAAGTTCTCAAACATTACAAGCCCCTTGAGTTATCTTATAAACATCGATTTACTTTCCTCTGTCTATCCACAGGATGTTATCTTTAAAATATTGCCAACCTTGAGTATCTTGGATG
The DNA here is from genome assembly GCF_949316205.1 of Platichthys flesus. Classification (NCBI taxonomy): domain Eukaryota; kingdom Metazoa; phylum Chordata; class Actinopteri; order Pleuronectiformes; family Pleuronectidae; genus Platichthys; species Platichthys flesus. Next base: position 18,355,334 of record NC_084949.1, read on the forward strand.
TGGTGCTGAAAACTCACCAGGACAAACACAATTGCAGCGGATGCCTTGCTCAATAAAGTCTGCCGCTATAGATTTGGTGAGACCAATTACCGCGGCCTTTGAGGTACTGTAGACGCACCGGTTCACAACACCTGTGCCAAGGAAACACATGTCACTCACACATACACGCACGGAAAGCAATTATCTAAGATAAGAGGATTACACTGAACTTGGTCATACTTCAATGTCCCTTTGATTAGGCCTGATATTTGTTCTGCAGACATCTACAGTGAAATGATGTGTGGATTATTCTTTTACCTTTTATGCTTGATGCAACAGAAGCCATGTTAATAATGTTTCCTGACTTCTTTTCCAACATCTATAATGACAAGACAAATTATGAGGTTGCCGTATAAAGAGGTTATAATTGTTCAAATGATGATTAAAATTACATAACATTCATGGCCTTCACATTTTTATTTAACAAAGACAAATCATGCAAGGTTTAATTTCCCCCACAGAGACAGTTTGGTTAGTTTGCCGCTAAAGCTGGATTAGTGATCGGGCAGTCGCCGCCCATCATGTCACAGGCTCAGTGTAATGCAGCTAATCCCAGCGAACAAAGGATGAGAACAAAAAATAAATAAAGCATATGTCACTCAATTTACAACGACACCTTATTTCAAACATCTCGACAACAGGATCAACGGTGTTAAGCATTGGGTAAAGGGGTCAAAGGTCACCTTAGGCAGGAAAGCCTTGCACATGAGGTACATGCTCTTGACATTCACGTCCATTGTGAAGTCCCAGTCGGCTTCCTCGCAGCTCAAGATGGAGCCGTGGTGCACGAACCTGTGTACGGTGCACAACAAATAAAAAGTATTTTGACACATGACATATATTTAGTGTGTTCATAAAATACAGGACCTCAATCTGTCATCAGAATCAAATCACAGAGGAAAAGTAAATATGGGTCAAAATGCTGCGTTAGCGCCCTCGTCATTTTACTGAGCCTTACAATTGCCAGTTCAGAGACTTTAAGAAGATTGACGAAAGGTCGAGTCGAGGTTAAACCTTATGGTGCAGGGACTTTGGAGATGTAGTTAAGGAACCTCTGTCTGACGGAGAACTTCCAGAAGTGTCAGCTTTATAGTCTCTGGTTCATCCAAACCACAGTGTTTTTAGTTTTTTAAACCCCAGTGGTAAGGACGTCTATTTTATTATTTCTGTAATCTCTATGATGTGCACTAACCTATTTTTCCCAATTTATTCCCTTATTGGGTTTATTTATCCATTATGTATATTTCTTTCCATTGTATTCTGCTGTTTGTAAAACTCCATGAAAGATGAGACTGAAAATGAAAATGAATGAAAAAGTACCCAGCACAGTTGAACAGCACATCTACGAGGTCATGCTCCTTGGCCAAAGCTTCCACTTGCTCCTTCTTCGTCACATCCACCACCTTGGTCTTGATCCCTGTTGATGAGGAGGAGATCTGAATCAAGACTTTACTACAGACATACGTAGTTTAGATGAAACACCTAACATTTTTTTTATCCCCCTAATTCCTAACACTCAGCAGCCTCGAGTAACTCACACCGGGCAACTCACACCGAGCGGCTGCCTACAGCCACTGTGTTCTCCTGCTCACCACTCGACAGCTCTGCACAAAGCAATCAGAGGGGAATTGGGCTTTGCTTGTTGCAGTATGGAGGTGTGGAGCGATGGAAGGGTGTTTATTCAATCCTGGTCCACCAGGGACTGGAGAGACAAATTCTTGAAATCAACCTGCTCCTCCACTTTTACTGACAAGAAAATGAGCGACTGTTCGTCTGCCAAATCAGGAATCCTGTTGACGCTAGATTTCATGGTTTAACAGGGATCCCTTGTCAATGTCAGGCAGCGATTAATCCAATGCAGGGTGATACACAGGCTTCATCATTCATAAACTAAGTTGCATAGAATCTTTACTGATATCTCCTCTTTGTTTGTCCGATGCAAGTTTGCAGGAACGTGTGTAAGTTCAAGATTGTATGGTGTGATATATTTAAGTGGTTCCATGGGAGTGAATGGTTGTGCCTAATGTGAAAGGATTCCTTGACGGCGTTCCACAGATATAACCTAAAATATGCAAAAAAAGGTGCAACTAAAAATAGTTGGTAACTAATTAATAACATTAGCAAATTAACATATATTAAAACCAAATATATCTATACTCGATCAAGCAATACAAACACATTTGGAAGGGGAAAACAATTATGTCTAGCAGACTGCAAAATCTTTGGTTTTAAACACAGACGTGTTTGGCTCGGCCAACTCGGCTGCATTTCACTGGTCAGCCAGCAGGTGTCAGCTGCAGACCAAGAGAGCAGAAAAATGAGAGCTGCACGAAAAGCTCTCTGAGGAGCCGCGGAGAGGCCCGGAGAGGGCGTTCCACGTTGGAGAAGGCGGTCCTATCTGTCCGTGTCCGTCAAAACGGAGAAGCATACATTGGCCTTTACCTGGGATGCCGTCCAGTTCCTTCAGCTTCTCTCCATTGATGTCTGTGGCCGTGACCTGAGCTCCCTCCTTTGCAAACGCCTACAGTTAAAAAACATGAGTCACTTACAAGCAGTTACATGACGTCTGAGCATGATGGCGCTGACCTCTAACGCTGACCCTTGTGACCTTTTGGGCTGAGTATTCCTTCAATAAGAAGATGATCGATTCAAGGAAATTTTATGAAATCATTAAATACACCAAGGCTGCAATTAAATCGTTTTTGAAGAATGGGAGGCAGGTCATTTTATTCTGCTCATCAAATCTGAATTGCTTCCTGATGATAATCAGTCAAAACCACTTGAGGCAATATTTCAGGTCACCACTTATTACCAACTATCTATAGATACAGAATATATTTAAATCTAATCTCTCTGCTCTCTTCTATCCATTTAACTGCTGGTCAGCTGGTATCTGATAGAGTGAACGCATCATTAACCGCAGAACACAGCGAACACCCCAAAAATCCACATTTTAAAAGGTCTTGGTGGAAAATGCTCATTAGACCCAAAATGAAGCCTTTAACACAAAGTCATTAAAACCTGATGATGCGACGCTGTGTAAACACATTTGAATTACACCACAAACGTGACACCCGCTGTGCTGCGAGGCACAATCTCACACACATTGAAAAGACATCACTCGCAGGGAATGGAGGCGATGATGACCCAATCTTGACGAGTACGTGTGTGAGATGTACGAGTGTTTTGTTTTTCCTCCTCTTTGGCCAGAGGATTGTCTTGACCCTGTCTTTTTCTACTCTCAAGAAATCACTGTTACAGCACAGTTATTTAGAGTGTGCCCCTGTGGTGTCACAGCATGTTGTACACAAACACACAATCAGTCATTCGCAGTATATTTGGTGCAGGAGATATCATCACAAACGACATTGTACTCTTCAATTTGCATTTACATAAAATATACTCTCTTTCTAAGTCTGTACACCACAAGCTATTTAATACACAATTGTCTTTGGGGATTTGCTATGAGAGATCAGTGAGAAGTGCTTATTGAAGCTCATTACTATTGCAACGGCACGTCCAATCCCCTGCGCCGCTGCCGACAACACAATCACTTTCCCGTCCAGGCGGCCCATGGTGCTCCTTCCAACGCTTCTGTGATCAAAACAAGAAAAAGACATAAAAGGTTCATTTCCAAGAGAAAAGCTGTCCGGAGAAGAGATTAGATATTAACTAATGTGTGTCTTCCGAAGGTTTCTTTAGTCCAAATGAAACGAGAAACGCTAGATTCCAATACAGGAAATTCTACATGAAGATAAAATGTCTGTGATGTTTAACAGGAAGAAAGATATCTGGGTTCAATTGTAAACCCAGGCCACGCAACAACAGCACACGTCATGTAACACTGTGTCACCAAAGCCACGATGGTTTGAAAGGAACACAGCTCCGCCTCCAGAACATCTGAGTGTAAGAAACAATAATAAATCGACTGGTGTCAACGTAAACACACTGAGTCACAAGTAGAAGTGAAAAGAATGACAGGAGCTCCTCTGACTTCACACCTGAGGTTTGTAATCAGTTGCATTTATCTGCTCAACCAGGATGTGATCATTGACAGACTGTACAGTGGACTGATGCCTTAGAGTGAGAACAAATAAATAATCCACCTGTTCATAGGGGCAGCTGTCAAATCCAGTCAGGGTGATATGAGTATCTGAGGTAACAAGGAGGCTTTCAGAGTCGGAGTTATCCAAATCAAGTGGAGATCTTCCAGCTGCACTGATTTCAGCACAGAATTGATATTGTGTCTCTGTGCATTTTTTTAAATCTATATCTGTTTTATTGGACAGAGGTCAGTACAAGAGTCCAGCAATGAATTCTACCCAGACTATTGTTATGAGTTATTTATTTTCCCCTCAGTTTATGCAAAAATCCACATGTGTCCATTATGAAATGATGAGTTTCTCCACAGAGGGAAGAGTGTGAAGCTGCATGACAACTTTTAACTGATGTCTATCAACAGCACAGACACAACACATATCTTCTAAACTTATCACCTCAAGCAGTTGATTGAAAACTTGTAGAATTTCAATTCTCTAACAACTTTATTAACTGAATTCAATGTTTTTTGCCTCCAGATTCCTGTTCTATAATATGAATTAACATGGAAGTAGCTTCCCAATTCTCTTCAATCTGAAATCAGTGGTTTTAGTACAACATTTTTAAGTTGTGTTTAAAATGTGGAGGCAGCCTCATTGCCCCAGGACCTGTCATGCTGCTCGATCACAGCAGCATACAGGCAGAGAATATCGATTATCGGTCATCGATTGTCTTTACTATCGGTGAACAATCGAACTAGTGCTGCAAAACTGACACAAGTCACATTCACGGACTGTTTGTCGAGAACAAACTCAGTGAAAACTCCCTGAGGAAACTCACCGTGTGGTTCAGCCTCAACACTGTGCACGTCAATGAGCCGCAGAGCCCGACACGTGACCTGAGTCTGACACCGCTATTGGTTCACAACGAGGAAGTGAGCGTGACTGTGCGGTGAGAAGATGAAATACAGAGCAAGATAGTGATCCGACGGTTCATATTTGACCCAGCACTGAGCTGTTTACCGTGAAGACGCTTCTTCTCTGAGTCACGTGGACACTAAATCGTGTTCGGTCAAATACATGTGTATTCTTTAAGACTGGTATGGACTGTTTCATAAAGTTGAGCTCATTTTAAAAGCTCCAGCCTCATTTCATTGGTATTGATCGATTAGTCATAATAACCACAATAACCATGATGTGTGCATTATCTTGTCCTGTCTTTTCTCTTTCTCTTTATATAACTTCACTGCACATCAACAGGCATTAGATGATCAGATGTGTGTGGGTTTGTGTGTGTGTGTGTGTGTGCGTGCGTGCGTGCGCGTGCGTTCGTGCGTGTGTTTGTGTGCGTGTGTGTGTGTGTGTGTGTATGTGTGTGAACTCTCTTGATAATGATAAAATCCCCTATCGTTGGAAATTGACCTTTAAGTTCTGCACAAAGGTCAGCAATGGCCCTGTTTAATTATTGAATTGTTTAGTGATCCGTAATAAATAAAAGAGAAAAGACCATCTTAGATTAAGAGTTTGTTAAGATTAAGAAAGTTTTGAAATATTAAAAGTCTATTAAAAAAATTGAGCCTAATAATTAGTTTAAAGAAGACAATGGTATAAGCTCCAAATCATTCAGTATTTATACATTGAGATTACTTTCTTTAAAAAGAAAAACTCAGTAAGATGATGTATGTATGTCTGTTTTTGCCGGTTAGGTTTTATTATACAGTCCTGTGATAAGTCCAGTGATAAGTCCAGTGATAGGTCCTGCCTTCAGTTCAGGTTGTAGAGCAATGTCTATTCTTTGCTGTTATTTTCGAGGCTGCAGTTCAGTGTAAATTGCAAATGATCTGTATCTATATAGCGCGTTACAGAACAGTTTTACATTCACACACAAATTCATACAGTGCATCTACTGTATGTCTAGCACTCCGTAATAAGCCAATTTGGGGCTCAGTATCCTGCCCAAGGGAAGTATGGGATCAAACCACCGACCTTCTGGCTAAAGGACAAACGCCTTAACGCTGAACCACAGCCTCCCTGATGTGCTGTGGAATTAATTTAGTTGCAGTGTCTGTTATTGTGTCCCTATACATCAATGAACATTGGCTAAATAACACAAACACATCTCTGTATAACACAGTTGAGTTCAATAGCCTCATAAATGTCAGTCTCTACAATTAAAATGAGGCTGCATGGTTCATTTTGGCTTGGTGTTCTTAATAAACTGTCAACTGTGTGTAAAAGTGTTGTTGTTAGGATAGATATGCAAACATCTAATGAGATTAAAGTCCAATTTAATTCTCAGTGGTATTTTCATCCTGCATAAGAATAGATGGACCTGGTTGATTCGAATGCAAATTTCAAAAATAAATGAATGGATCCAGAATAATATTTTCTATTTACAATACAAATCTGTCATCATAGAACTAAAATGTACTTTGCATGGAACCAGAATGACCACACTGGAGACCAACGGGAGCTTGTGGAGGTGTCTTGTTCTTGTGGCCACACCAACGATAAACAATCATGACTGAAACGGTCGATTGACAGACTACATGTGTCCGCTGAATGATCAAATATGCAAGAAACAATATTAGGTTTGCCACAGGCTTGACCAACCCGCCGGCTCTGCCTGAACGAGGCCAGGGGGAAGGGAAGTCACCATTATCATCTTCATCACCGCAGATGAGTGGATTTGGGGTTAGACGCTGAGCAACGCTGAGGACACACTTCAATCAGCGGACAATAACGTGCACAGAGAGAGCGCCGGCTCCATTACAGCAGGGTGGCCTGGTCACTTGTTGATGTGGTACATTACATTTTCTAGGAGCTGATTGTTTTTCCTGCAAATGTCCTAATGGGTGGAACAGTTTGCATTTATGTATTTCATCAGTCTGCGTGTGTACGTTAATATTGTGAGTCCAGATTCCTGCTCTCAGCTGGAGATATCCAATAAGGTCTCCCATCAGGGTCGGAATATCATCTTCGAAAACAAATTTGACAATGGAGCCTCAAATTACTCTTCTATATACGGTGTGTCCTTAATAATCTCTTTGATAGGGAAGACATACAAAATACTATAAATGAGCCAGTAAGCTGTATAGGCTTATTGTCCCTCCACAGCTCTTACAACGAAACCGTAAAATAAAATAAATTTAAATTTAATTTAAAATAATCTTATATAATGACAATTCTACAAAAGAAATCATGTGCCTCATATAGACAAAGTAACCGTACAACAAACCCATGATAAGATAGTAAAGTAAATAGCCCATGATTAAAATAGTACACCTAATAATATAAAGGACAAGAAAATGATTCATGATGAAAACACTGTACGTGATAGAGAGAAGAAATAAACTAATAGAATACGACACAACAAGTTAAACTACTGTTCAAGCAAAGTTCAGTATGCAAACCACACCCCAAAACATAAAATATATGTATAATGTGTTCACAGTTTATTGTAACATTTTTGTTCTTAATTCAATGTGCACCATTTGACAGATTTTATACATTGATATAATTTTACTTATCTGGAAGAAACTATTATATTTTGGACAAAGTTTTGTTTTAGTCATACGGTAGAGATGGAGGAGGTATGAGGAGTCCTCCAAACGTGGATAGCGGCAAACATCTCTGGAAGCTCGCGGCTTTGGCCTCAGACATATGAAATCATCAAGGATATTTGAGCATTGCAACTATGAAGGCAACCGAAGGACTCTGTTGTAAAGTGAATTAGAAACAGTCAAGACTGTACAAGGATGGTCGTAGATGCTGGAAAACATCTCAACTCAAGGTCCATTTAATTTATTTTTCTGCAGAGCTTTCAACGGCCTCTCACCGTGAACCTTCAGGTCAACATCACTTTGAGGGACGGAGAGGAACCATGCTGGGAGCTAAACAAAGCCAGAGTGGATGGCTTTGTTCCACTGATTGTGACCTATTATTTGGGTAACTGTAATTCATAAATCTGTGGAGGGGCCTCTTCTCCAATCTCTGCATTAATACAGTTCCTGCTTTGTAAGAGACTTGAAGAAAGCCTGTAATAACTTATTGATTGAGCTGGAGGAGAAAATGAAAGCACTTTAGCCCTTAAGGCCAAGTATCCATTAAATCCTAAACAGTCTGTCAACACATTGTGAAAGATCTACACTCTTTATTTAAAGCAAATTTGTCAATACACAATACAGCCATTACAGTTTATAAAGAGGGGTTAGACTACAGTATTTGTCCCAAGAGAGCTCTCTAGTTTATTCATCTGAACATGGGATCGATGGTAATTTGGGGTCTTTCTGAGCCGTTTGTTCCTGAGAGGGAAAATTAAGGATGTGACCTGGTTACACATGAGCAAATAGAATAGATGGGATATAGTTTTGAGTCTTTCATACACTTAAAGCAGTATAAACACATGACTTATCTGAGCTCATACATATCCGTATTACTCACAGCAGGGTAGGTGTAAAAGGCAGCTGTAAAAATGCTCATGCTCTGGTCGAACAAGGGTGAGAAGGCTCCAGCATTGACTTGGAGGTTCGACTATGTGCTATTACTCTCCTCTCCTATAGGTGGGGCCAGCTTCCATGAGTGGAAGCAGTCTGAGCTCACAGCTCTCCCTTGTGGAGAATATTATACATTTAATGGGATGCTTTGCACGTGGACATCCTACAGTAAAATGCAGTACATGAATATAAACCATTGATAAAAATCAGTGGTTCAATGAATATGATGTGTATCCAAATTAACTTTCCTAAAATAAATGGACTCAGGATGGATTTGTGAAAACGATAAGACTAAGAAGTTCCCGTCTAGGGTCAAAATAACTGATCCCCAATCTGTCATAGCGACTGTTTACAAATGGTGAATTAGACCAGACTGCAGACACACAAGCAGATAAACACATTGTACGGTAAGTACTCACCATTAACACACTTAAAAACACAGGAACAGATTACATAAAGATGGACAACTCCCCAAAAGTGAAGCCAAAGCCTCTTGATTGCCATCTGGTGGCTGGCTGCAGTATTGTTCATAAACCCTGGCTCCTCCATGTTGGGGGAGGGGAGATGGTGTAAATTAAAAATTGCATGTCCTGAATTCATGTTTCTGGTGGTTTTGAATCAGTGTTCTGTTTGAGGATTACGAATAAAACTACTGTGTCACAGTTTCCATTAACAATGTCTTTCTATTATTTACTATCTTTGGGTGACATTGAAACATTTTTATTTCATAAGCACAGAAGACACCACACACTTTTCTGTAGCAGCATAGTAGGAAATCAATATTAAATTATTACCGTTCAAAAGCCTGTAAAATATTAATATCTTAATATGAAACTGTTATGAAGCAGGTTTGATAAGCGAGCTGCCTGTAATACAACAATTATTATATAACACGAACGTTGAAAGACATTTTAATCTTCTCCTGCCTTGCTCATGTGCTGTGAATGTTATTGTAATTAATATTGGCTGAATCTCAACCTCATCAGTGGACAGCAGTATCCGTCAGAAATGTCTGAAATTAATTAAAACTTTTTCTCAAACTAAAACAAGATAACACTCACTTTGCCTCAGCCTCACCTCAGCGTAAGAAGGTTCTGTGTGTGGATGCTTCCTCCCATAGTCTGAGGACCAGCATCAGATAATCTAAATTCCCCCTATGGGTGTGAAGTCTGCCCTGGAACCAGGATTCAACCCTTTTGGTCTTTTATGTGAATAAATGGGGATTTAAAGTGGATGTATTAGTAATTGTCTTTGGCTGTATACCTCTCTGATAATCAGTCAAATCTGAAATCAGGCCGTTTAAGGATGCTATTCTTTTTATTTCCCAAAATAGATTTGCCGAAATAGATTTATCCCATGGACTATCACTGCCACTGAAGTATTATGAAGTGTATAAATAGCTTCAATGACAATCTAGGCAAACATAATTTCCTCCTGATGAAATTCAATTACAATGATAATTTGTACAAACACAGTGATTACTGCGTTAGATAATCACTGTGTTGAGGACAACTTCCTTAAGGTGAACTAGAGGCACAGTAATTCTAATATCTGTCACACTGTTTTCATATTTCTTTTTTCAGAATGAACAAAACAAACAGCAACAGGCTCTGCAGACAGGACTGAGCCTTGGCCTCCATGTGTTAGATGTCCTGCATCTGTCTGTCTCTGTTATTCTTTTCCCCTTTTACTATGATATGTAAAAAAGAAATCAGTGGAAATGAATAAAAATGTCCCGGAGGCCTTTCCAAAGTGAATTATTGTTATTCTGTTCGGTTTCATACATAATTTCTGATTCATAGTAATTCAATTAAATTAAACACAACAAGCTGCAAACAATTACACTAGACACAATCTCTGTCAGTGTGTTGAACAATTTAGCAAGTACAGCTATAATTTGGATAATTCACAGTGTCGGCATGGTGATAGTGCCGCTGCACAGCAAAAGGGTTCCTGATTCAAATTTTGCTCAGGGTCTAAGAGACGGGGATCAAACCGCTGACCTTATGTTTAGCGGAAAACCCGCAGTACTTCCTGAGCAACAGCCACAACAAATGGCTTGGCTTTATTTTAAGCTACTTTCTTATCGCAAATTTAGATATTCAGCATTGTTGAACATTTGTGAGTGTTTAAATATCGAAGACTTCTTCTGGATTTGTTGGCAGTTGGCCCCAGGTCGTTCTGTGACAGAAGGTGGTCTATGTTTTTGATGTGGTATAAACTGTATCCGTACAAATATAAATGGTGTTTCAAATTTGATCTAGGCACAAATTAGCAAATTTACAAATTGTACTACGCAAAACATTCAAATCATTTTAGCATTTTTCCGTCTAGTGTGTTTCACTTATGAGGTTGCATGAATTTCCATTTCGGATTACCTCAGCGGTTGAAAGGTTTCGGACAGGGCAGGTTATGTAAGTGTCAGCGTTGACGGCTCAGTGTCTCGTCCGGAGAGTCCTAACCATGAGAACTGACTTTGATTGCCATGGATTCTCGGGAAAATCCCATCAACAATTTTCAATCCTCCAGAGCTGGATTCTGTCAGCGGTGGTCTGTGTCAACACTGTAGTCCAGATTGATTGTTTGTATTTCTCCTGTTGCATTAAAATCACCACCCAAATGTCACATAGCGACTGTTTGCAGGCTTGGTTCAATCACTGTGGTCATTTGGAACATGAGCAATGTTGATTTGGATTCCAGCTTTGAAAATGCCACTTGGCCAAAACAGAAACATACCACCGGCTTTAACGAATAATCCCGTCAATTCAGGCCTTTACTTATTTGCCATTTCCCCTAACACGGTCATGTGACAGGCTGTCTTCATGCTGATGCACACATCTCTTTCAGCTCTAGGAACCAGAGAGTGGACTATGCAGAGCAGTTACCTGGGATAAATAAAACCTTTCGACAATCTACAACAACAGAAGTATGCGTCAGGAGTCCTGCCGCCTTTTGGGGGATTGCCTTGGAAGGGACGATCGTTGCCTTGGGCGTTTCAGGTGCAGCTGGATCAACATTGTGACAACTTGACATAAAGACAGAAAATGGGGAAACAGGGGCTCTGTTCATGAATCCCCTTATTATCACCAACGCACACAAATCACCTCTTGTTTGTTTAATCAATTCACAAATAAAACCTTTTTCAATTCAAATTTGTGATTTTAAGGAAATGATTTCATGCATTATATCACATGTAACAGGTAAACTGCCCAAAGTAAAAAAAATATTTCGACTTGCAACAACCACGTATAAATCTTTTACTTGTTTCATCCACTGTTTTTTCCAGCTGTGAATTTCAGCACAAAAATGTTGTAGCAGACTCCTCTCACACTGCGTCACAGCCTTACTTCAGTGAGTTTCTTTCTAATGAAGCTGTGCTGTTGTTGGCACAGGGACGGGCTGCGCAATTTATGAAGGCCGACAAAAGATAAACAATAAATATCTCACTTCTAATGTTCTATGGTTTTTAAATAAGGGACGAGAGTGGTATCAATAACCTCATATATACTTTAAGGAAGAAAGTGAGTCAGTATATTTATGCAAATTTATGAATCTGGAAAATGACTACATATATAGCAGGACAAATTTAATCTTGACGGTATTTAAATCAGTGCTGAAGCTGCCTATTATAGTATATAATACCAATACAATGTGATCTATTCTTTCATCATTTGATAATTTCTTGAATCTAGGTTAAATTTGGTCTGTGAGCCTTTTAGTATTTAATAACAATTTCTGAGGGATCTTGGTAAGAGGCCAAAATAGAGGAGGCAGCGCCAGGTGAGAGGGGACAAGGCTGAGCTGTGTCTTTAAAGAATGAAATTTTTGTTTAGTCATTCAAGCTTGACACTTTTTGGGGGAAAGCAAAAAAATAACAATTGAGTGGAAAACATCACAAACAGCAGGGATGTTTTTTAGCTTTTTTTTATATAAACTCCTTAATTTCATTTTTCCACATAGAACTGGGAACATATCACACTTCTCCTGACTCTGAGAGCCTCTATGTAGAAATCAATGTCTCTTTACTCTGGTGTCTATTCATCTCACTGATTGTAATCACTTAGGGAACCAGATGTGATTTATATTGCTGTCAGACCCTCATGCTGCTCCAGTTGTGAGAAATCAGACAAGGATCCTGGGCTTTATTACTTACCTTCGATCAGACAGTAAAAAAAACAGGAAAAAAAAACTTGCTGCACCTCCTTAGATTTAAGAAAATCCTACATAAGTTTATCAAGTGGGAATTCAATATATGTTAATATATGTTAAAAATTGAATAAACTCAGCGGCTTTGATATCTTGGCTGGTCTGTGACCTGTTAGGAAAAAAATTGATTTAAAATCATTTGTCATGATGAAAACAAATGTTGGTATTAGGGTTAGGGTTGTTTTACATTGGTTATAACTTACAAATTGAATATAGCTTACAAATATTTAAACATCACAAATCCATGTTTTATTTCCCATATTTCATAAAACATATTTATATTACTTCCATGCTAATACGAAGCTAATTCATTTTCTGTCTCAAGTTTGAAGTAAACAGATTTCATCATTGTGCAGGAGCAATGACTCGTGGAAGCTTAACAACATCAATCAGCCGAAGAAATGAAAGCACAGGAAAAGAAAAGATACCTTTCATTTCCTAAAAGGCAGAGAATGAAGGCAAATTAATGAAAATGTGCAGCTCTGACCTCAGTGGGTGGATCCCAAATTAAAACCCGCTGCTCTTAGAGTATATTGCAGTAATTGAACAAAATTGGAATGAGTGACGAACAGAAAAACAAAGAAAGACAATTGTAGAAAGCTTTGAGACGCTGTTTTTTTTTCTCCAGTGACTTTCTTGTTGTTATTGCAGAGAAGACAAGTGGAAGGTACAGAAGAAAAGAAGAAGAACGACAGGTCACACGGAGCTTCAACACCTCAGCATCTACACGGCATGAGACACTTGGGTGGCAGCTGTATTATTTGAGAAGAGTGATGAGGCTGAAGCTCTCGGGTCTGAGGAGGGGGTGTCATGTAGAGGGAAGAGAAAACACAATCTCTGAGTGCTGCTTCAAAGGAACATAATCACACAAAAGACAAAAAATCCAGCCCTGGTCACCGTTAACAACTGTATATCGAGATAAGGATGGTTTTTAAAATAAGAAACAATCTTCTGTGCTTCATCACATCTTTCTCTTTCTCAGCCTTTATGAAAATTGATCTCCCATTAGCCTCGGAACACTTTGTTCAAGTAATAAATGGTGTTGATATTTGAAGACAACAGATTTCATAACTATGAGATGAAAAAACTAAAACACATCAGAAAAAAGTATTGAATCACGCTGCAATAGGATGCAAGGCTGAACTCTTGGAAATCTGGGGTTTAGAGAATTTGTATGAAAAAATATATGAAATCGGAAGACGGCACGGTAAAGAATTATGATATTAATAATGTTTTTAAAATATTTTGAAAATGAGAAAAAAAGATGTTGAAGAGTTTTTTCTGTGGGAGAGAGGACAGGCTTCAGGCTTTTAACTTTGCAGATCTTTGCCATAGACAAACATTTTTTACAACACTTTACAGGATGATAAACATGCTCTATAGAACTGGGTCATAAGACGTATTGCCCAATCAAATTGGATAAAAAATGGCCACAGTGAAAATACTGCAGAATATTCAAGCACTTTTCTTGTCTTAACGATGACTCAAATTTCTTTACAGTACAAGTCCCATTCACCATTTCACAGCCACCTTTCTATCACACATTGTTCAAACAGATGGGAAAGCTATCAGGTTCAAAACAGGGTTCAGTGTGTTTCCCAGGGATACGCTGGCAAGCCACATTCAAAGAGGGAAACACAACATAATAGAAATACTTTCAACACATATAATGAACGCAGCAATACATGTTTTATCTGAAAATGTTATAGTGTTTTTTCTGGGAGACAGGATCGAAAACATCCCTCCATTGTTGCACATTTCTATTTCCCTCCTTTTACGATTCACAGAAAAAAGATCTTACATTGAATAAATCACCGGTTTGATTCCTTCTAAAATCGTTTTGAAATAACTGTCATGCTTTGTCCGGCCCAACACCTCATCCACCGACTCATCACATCTCCTTGACTCCTGGTCCTCCCCCCCGGGCCCTGCCACCTCGTCTCTGACCTCCACCGCCAGAGTTGAGCACAATCTGCACCGCGAGCCATGCTAATAATGAACATGACAGAAGAAGGGAGTAGCTCTCTGTTGCCCGGGCAGGCGAGACTGATACGGTCAAGAAGGTCACCGAAAAAAATAAAAAATAAGTTTCCCTCTTGCTCTGCTGCAAGCCAGGCACAAGTGCAGGCCGACGTGATCTGGAAAGGAGATGTGCAAGCACAATTCAATATCGTAGCGATGGAGTCCTTGAAGTGATTGAGTCCTTGGATTTTATGAATAAAGTCAGACGCATAAAATGCAAAAATAAGAAGCTAAGTGGAGAGGGTCTTTTTTTTTATTACAATACATTTTACACATTTGGCTATGTCTCTCAACCTACAACTGGGGGGAAATGTTTGTGACTCATTAACACAGTGTTCTTATACTGGGTTTTAATGTCTTGCTCAAGGACACTTCAGCAGACTCTGCAGGAGCCATTGAGCCGGGATCCTCCTCATCACTAGATGACTGCTCTGCCTCCTCAGCTCTGCCGCCTGATTGTAAAACACATATTATATCTCATGTATTTACAGACAACGGAAACAACCGAATGCTGATTTAGATGATAGCAGTGTAACTTATACAAACTGGATTGATTCCAGTCAGTGATGGTGATTTGAATCCCCTAAATAAGGAGCCCCAGGCACAAAAAGATACAAAAACGCACAGAGCCTTCAGTTAAAACAGATCAGGCTGGTGGCATGGGGCCCCAATTTCCGGCATTGCTCTGGCCACATCGACGATTCTGCAAAAATATTATCTTTTTTTATAATTTTCTTAAATCCCTATTATTGAAGTGATCCTGCTCACTCAGGATATGTTTCTGCCTCATCTGCTCTTACCTTGGCATCAGTCCAGTGACCTAGTCAGTTCTTTCTTTTGTTTGAAATGAGATGCGTTATCAATGCCTGTGCGAGGGTTCGAACCATCTCTGCTGCAAAAAAACTGCTTGTCCGTGATATGACTGACGTGAGGCTGCTACCAGGGGGCCGGCTTGTCAAACTGATGACGTCCATAGCGGGATGGGTCTTTATGTATGCTGGCTGCTCTGCTAACAAGATATTGTGTATTGTCCAGGTGAGGCTCTGAAGGGCTCTCCTGTTCACTGCTGAGCGGCCGGTGGATCACACAGAGATGCAGTAAACTCTGGCCCCGACACCGGCAGCTGTGCGATCTTTACTGCTGTGATATGGTGGTAAAGTTCCTTAATAAGGAACCTTGAAACAGGGTCCACCCACTCCCTGTTGATGTTTAATAATTTAGGGTCTGCACTGTTCTTCTGGAGGTCTAATATAAGTTGTATGTTCTTGACATATTCAGGGCGAGATTGGAAAAAGATGTCAGGCGTCTCTCCACCTCCCTTCATTATCCAGAAATTAAGTGAAAATACCAGGAATGCTGCCATCTTCCACATGTGGAGCTGAGCAGGAAACTTAGGAGGAAAATGAACACTTGAAGAAACTTCAGTGTGATGAGAACTATACCTAAAATGTCAGCTACCATCTCTGAGAAGGATGAATTTTAACTGTTCTTTGACTTTTAGTTTGGTCCATGTCCACATCAGCAACATGGAGGAGTGTGGGAATGTGGGGGCGGGGCTTTATGACCGATATCATGGCGTCCATTCTTGTATACAGTATAATATAATATACAATATATATAGTATAACAGTCTGGGAGAGGTTTTGATGGTCATATGATGGTCTCTACACACTCCTTCAGAAACCTTTTTGTCACACCATCACTCGGGCCTGCTGCCGTCCTTGTGTTTATTGCTCTGTGTGCACACCTCTCGTCACACTCCCTCACCTCACAATGTGCCAAAAAAACTATTACACTAGAATTGGGTGGTGGGTTGAATGCCCTGTCACTTCCATCCACCAGGGACCTTCCTCTTTTGGATGTCTTGAGCCTCCCTGGAGCCTCTCGTCAGGTCGGCTCTCTGGCATCAATAAACAGGGCTCTGTGGTCTGTCCTGAAGATGGTGTGGTACTCCTCGTGGAGAACTCGGCCCCCAGGGCTTCTTAGACGAACCTTAATGACTTTCCATGACACCCCTGTGACCATTGCAGAGTCATCTGACCAGAAACAAACACTGACGCACCTTTCACCACTTCAAGCTGCTGTTGGTAATCATGAAAAGCCCACTTGTCAAAGCTAACTGCCTGATGACTGACAACTGAACTGGGAGTCCCTTTGCTGAGCTCCGGTCATAATCTCCACTTCAACATCGTATGCCTGTGTTGTCGTGTGAAGGGAAAGCACAGGCAGGTTGGTTAAAATGAAATGATTGGTTGTGTATATTACAGTCCTGCAAGGGCCATTGAGGACTGGATGGCTAACATTCATTACACACAAGATGTCTGTGGATGTTGTTTTGTCAAAGGAGCTTCGGTCAGCCAGCTTTACCCGTACAACATGACGCCTGCCAATCGCTTTGGGAGGAATCCTTTAAAGTTGTGAGCATATGACAAATTCACATTCCACAGTGTGTGTTAAAATGGGCCTCATCTCATCTCAGTGTGGCTCTGAAGACAGATGATCATAATCTCCTTATTCTTACCCCGCAGCTATAACGATGTTCAAGCTGCTTGTGAAGTTTATGAACATAACTTTTGCAATCTCCTTATTACATGTAGTGTCGTTTGAAATATGGCCAATGCATTTTGATGGTCGCTGAAGTTTGCAGACATTTGCCGACACTCCCAAGATGAAGTGCTCCTGCTCCCAGGACAGAACACGTCTCATTCTTACAAATTGAGATATGATCTGTTAAATCTTACCGTGGAAAGATACATTAGCCAAATGCTTATTAAAAATGAATTATATATGTCTCAGGGCCTGGTTGATATGACGTGAAAAGTACCATATTCACTGAGCGTAAGTGTGAAGTAAATTCATTCCCATTTTTCAACAAGGAGGATTCAAAGCCGTAGTTTTATATTTTTACCAACAAAACCAAGTAATTTAAAAGAATCCCAGGAACCCTGCCAGAGTTAGCTCATTCTGCAGTCTATGGATTCCTAGTTTCATGGCAAGTGATCACAAGGCTTCTCAAGAAGAAGCTGCAGAGCTTAAACATTCTTCCCGGGGCCACAACCCCTGAGCAGATCCTCAAGTACTTTTCTCCAAACAAAGTTCTGAAGACAGACAATTTAATTTAAGCTCTTCATCACCACTGGTTTTGTCACACACACACAGACACAGTTACACACTTTAAATTCCCTATTAATAGCCTCCCTTCCATTGGCCGTTTTGTCTTGTCAGAGCAGCATAAGCAGGCGTGACTATTAAGAATAATGACAGCTCTGTTCACACAGGTAAATTGCTATGTCCCTGGAACTAGAATGGCTAAGTGGAATGGAGCCATTTTAATGTTATTCATTACATCTTTGTTTTGACAAGTCCAACTGTCTGAGTGGAGAAAGGTTCATTTTGTCCAGAGGCTCATACAACACTCTCATCTGCTGCTTTCATGGCCTTATCCGCACAGTTTGGCTTAGCATAAAAACTCTATAAACTGGGGAACACGCAAGAGATTTATCAAGTTAACCTTTTCAAACAATGATCGACTTTCCTTCTTGCATCATCACTCAGAAATAAAAACCCAGCTCAGGAGCTGGAGGTCTGCACCTCGGGTTTACACATGTGTAACGGACAGCTGGAGCCTCTGTGTTTGAGACATGTTGAATCCTAAGCTGTCTGGTGAAACCCCAGAGCAGCTTCGTAGTCCCGTCATGGCCAGCCTGGTCGTGGAGGAAAGTTCAAAGTCCGTGTTTTAACGTAGCATTTCTTTGTTTTTGTTTCTTACATCCGTGCCTGCAGGTCTTTTTTCACAGCAGACGCTCTGACCTGTTACAGCAGGAGAAGCAGTGGTCAAACTAATATTATAAACACACATGTTGCACCCTCTAGTTTCACCAAAATGTCACGTTTATCACATCAATCTCAATAAACTTCCAATATGTTACATTGGCTTCAATTGACTTCACCGCTATGAAAATCTACCTGATAGACTCAGCGTGTCTTTGGTTAGTTCTATGTTGTTTGCTCTGGATGTTGTAACAGAGCAAAGCAAGGATAAAGAGAATGTGATGCCATTAATAAGAAACTAAAATGAAATGTCCCGTTACTTTGAATAAAACTGTGGACCTCTCTGGTTTTAACGTTGTTGTAAACATTTTTATATAATAAAAGTATGTCAACAAAATGTTCAAAACTGTCCTGTTTTTACAAATTTCGAAGAATCGTTACATATTTTGTCTTCAAGCGGACGGAGAGTGATTTAGTGTTTAAGCTTTTTTTAAAACACAAAAGACTTTGCAACATTTCCTTATTATCGTGACTGAAGTCACGTTCAATACTCAAAGAGATGAAGTCAATATTGACCCGTTTTTGCTTTTTACCAAGATCCAGTACCATGAAACACAGAGGTTCATTTTAATGGAAAATAACCTGTCAGGACGAGTTCATCACTTCATTTTCCACTTTCCAGTGATGATCACTGATTTAGCAACTGGGGCACTTCCACATATCGTGGTCTCACAGCTTCAATGATCCCCTTTTTTGACTAATGCTCTCATGCAGTATAATATATTTTGTAGTTCATGCTCATGCAGAGTTATGCCCCGTTGATAAAGAAGGAGAGATCTCTACGGCTTTTTGATGTGATTATTTCTCTGAAAATGGTCCTCGGGAGTGAGACTGGAGAGGAAAAATGTGTCATGACTAACCACATGTGTCAGTGGGAAGAGTCAACTGATAGATTTCACGTCTCTGCTTAGTGACATCTCCGCCATGCATCTAATAATATGTCAGACTCCAGAGTAAAAAGCATATCCAAATGACAAATCAGGCAGGAACGTCACTTTATTATTGCACGCACACACACCCACACAAACAGAAATCCAATTAACAAATATGGTTAACTCTGGACATACGTATAAATTCTTCCAGATCGGGGACTTACGTATTGTTTCAGAAAGCCACTTGAGTATCATCCATTGTTAAACATCTGAATTGAATTAATTAGCCTCTTAGGTAATCTGTTGTCAATGCTAACTTCCTGTTGTACAAGGTGCATTCGGTCTGCCCGAAATGAACACTGAGCAATTTGGACGTTTTTTCTTATTTCAGACGTACATGTTTAAATATTGGGCAAAGGTAAAAAAAAAGAAGCTTAAGGTGACACAGTATAATCTTTCCTGGCATTAGAGGAATTTACTTTCCTTGCATTGGACTCAAACAGCTCCTTAAGTGTCTAACATAAAAATTACTGGCATCTATAAAAATGTTTTCTTTTGAGAAGGACAGAGGCAGTAAACTATTCTAAACCCCAGTCATTAACTGTGTGTACGAGCAGTGCTCAGCCACGACATCTTTATGCCATTTTCCTCCTCCACCATTACACTGGTGAAGAGGCAGAAATAAAAAATGACTGACCAGTGGTCTGACACAGACCAGCAGACCATTACTCCTGCACCATATGTTGTATGGACCTCTGTGTGACAATTACCTTTTTTAGTGGTGCAGAACCATTACAACAGCATTTCTTTGGAAAGGCTGCTATTTTGCAGGACACTGTGTCAAAGACATGTCTGAATTTTTTTAGCTGAGCACTTTTCATCCTCGTGCCATCGCCCTGTGCCCCTGCACTTTGCCAGAGTAGGTTCTCTACAATTTCCATTTAATTTACTTACCTTTTTTCTATTTTATTTCTCATTGTATTTATATGTTAATACTTTCATGTTCTCTTGAGTTGTTTTCTGAAGTAGCTATCTTGAATTTAAATGTACTGCTGCTCTCTATTCCACAATGACAATAAAGTATTTTTATTCTATTCTGTCTTATTCTTTTCATAAAGAAAAAAAAAGAAACCTTGCTTGTATTCATTAATTTGCATACACGCCACTGCTCTGATATAAAAGATGTAGCAGCTGCTTCAACAGTGTTCTGGTGACATTGTATATGTAACAGTCTTTATATTATATATATAATATACATACACACACAAATACATGTATATATGTTTATATAGGCACGTTCATATAATCCAATTTCCATGGCTAAGATTTATCATCAATGACCAGACTAGGGACAAGCCACTGGACATGGTGCACACTGTCTTAATCAATGATGTTCACTGCAGAGTAAAAGAATAGTTTATTAAAACCAGAGTGAATAATTTATAAACCCTGGCATGTAAGTGCTCGTGTAATTAATTTTCCTGCCACATACGCTAAAATTTGTTTAAACAATTAGACTCTGAGGGATGAGGTCCGATCATCCCTTCTTTTTCTATTACTTTACATTTGAAAAACCTGGTTAAATGTGATTGAATGTATTTTTTTTCTGTATCTCTTATTTCTTATTTCAATATTAAATGTTTGTACATTGAACATCTATAGACTCCATGACATCTTCTTGTTTGTCTTAAATCTCAGTTTACTCTAACAATTGATGCCTCTGTGTGATATTTTGTCTTAAATCTTTTGATCCTCTCTTGTATTTGCTTTCTCCCTCTCAGCCTTTGACGTCTGCTTCGGCTTCAATTAGTCATTTCTACCATTTCCCCGGATGCCCTCTATATAAAGAACCTGCACTAATTAAACTGCGTTCTTCTACTAATAAGAAGGGTGGGAAAAAAAGATGTGCCACTGAACAGGGCTATTTTCAGTGATGACAGGTTCCCTGTTAGAAGCTACATGACAACAGCAGCCTGCTGCTTCTGGTCATTAACTTCATTTCACTCAACTGGGAAGCAGCTAAAGCTTAAATGATAGAAGAGTGTGAAACCACTGCAGTAGCTTGATGCTTCCTAAAGATACTGACAGATAAGGAAAAAAAATAGCTTATGGTTTGATGACGGTTAAACGTGAATCTATTGCTAAACGTATAACTTATAAAGAAGTCATACTCTATAGATGTTATGAGGAAGAAGTGAGATCCAACTTTATGTTGGAAGTGCAGCTTGTATTTTGAAAAGGGACACAAACAAAACCTCAGCCCAGACTAAGCCTGGATATTCTCAGAAAAAAAGGTGGACAACATGAAAGCTCCTAAAAGCTGCAGCCAAAATATCCTTAACACCCCCTGGTGGCTGGTTGGTGTATACATAATAAACCCCACATCCTCCATGTAAGTGGAAAGGACATGGACCAAACTTAAAAGTCCAAATATGCATCAATTATATTTGTTCTCAAATATGGTTTCTGTCATTGTAGTTATCATGGAGGAAGTGGTGAGATGTCGTCCATCGATAAATCTTTGTCTCTGATTAAACCCGGTGACCTCACTCAGTTAGGTCACCAAACTCTGACTGTGGTCAATCAGGTGAAACTGCTTCAGGTTATTTCTTATTCCGTACCTGGTCATATCATGTGGCCTCTGCTACTGACTCTTGTAAGACTCTGCGATAAACAGGAGCTGAAGTTGCATTTGTTGATTCAGAAATTCGCTCTTCACAGGCTTGTTAATCGTGCAGCCTGCTTGGATAAATGATTAGCTGGACATGAAAGTAATTTAGTTTGTGTGATTGTAAATCTTCCGTTGGTTCCCCTGCAGGGACTCCTTCAGCTGCAGTGTTCACACTGTCACGGGGAATTTATGAGCTCATGGTTTATTAAGCAACTCTGAACAGCAAAACAGAAACAACAACGCATACTGAAACTTTCATGAAGGTCAACGTAACGTTTTAATCCACAACATTTGTATTGATCTCAAGTGTATCACACAGCATCACAGTGGTCTGACAGCAGCTCCTGAGCAAAGATATAAATATACATTAGTTTCTGAATATTTGAAGTTTCTAAGGCCCAGAGTTCACTTCCTTTTCATATATGTGTTTGCATGTGCTATGTGTGCAGTGTGCAAGTTACTGGAGTATTCTACCACAGAACACACCACTGTATTCTTGTTTTTAATTCTGTAAAGAAATGTAGAAAACATGGCGATACTGGAGAAGGTTACCAAAGCCACCAGCATTGGGACAATGGCGAGTATCTGCCCCCACATTTCTATTTCTTTTCAGTAACATGCTGTCAACACCCCACTACTCCCTTCCTATAGAGGAAAATGTAAATATTTTAACGAGCAGCCCAGAGGTTGATATGGAAGTACATCACAATAACAAAGAATGCTCACACATAATGATTGAATCAAGGTAATCGCAGTAAAATATCTTTGTTTTATGACGGCAGTTTGCTTCCATACAATTGAACAATAAAAAGTTGTGGATTATTACATTAGTCTGCACAAAACAAAACACTATTGCTCAGTATTTTTTCCCTGTATTTCACTGCATTTGCAACAAGCCACAGTTACACATTTAATCAAAGATCCTAAGCACGTAAAGTGATCTGTAAACTCTCATGACACTGGATCGGCTGCTCATTGAGGCAACCTGAAGCAAACACATCAGCACTGACCACGGCAGAGCTATGGAAATCTTCTTACAATTAGAAAGGTTTGATAGAGAACTTTAAAGATTCATTAAAATTACCAAAATAATTGTCATTTAAGCAATTATCATTTTAGTGTGTTTCTTTGAAGGACAATTCAGGTTATTTTCAACTTGAGGTCTGTTCAGATCAAACACAAACAAAAGGGTGAACATAACGCAGTGAAGGCTCAGCTTGAAATTGACCAATTACCTTTGAAAAAAACAGCAAAGAGTATTTTCATCACTTGACAAAGTGAGGCACACGTTGTTCTGTACATTCAGATAAAACTCAAACATTTAAACACATCAACACGTACAAACTATTGAACCAACTTCAGTAAGCTTAAAATCACAAGACACTATAATGCACAACAACGTTTTTTGTCTTCACATTCTTTAGTAAATACTTTCATGAAGTCTTCAAACAAATGTTGGAAAGAACAATTAAAACATTTACATTGAGCTCCTACGTTTCAGGTCATTTAGATTGAAGCTTGAATTATATTTATAATGTTTCAACATGTGTAATACAAGTCAAAGCTATTCTGCTTTTACTGCTACTGGCAACAACATAAGTTCAAAAAACATTTAACGCAATCTTTTGATAGGGGCAGTCACACAAGGATTTTAATTTAGATACAACCCAGGATTAACAGCTCTAAGGAAGCTAGAGCCAAGAACAGTAGCCCATAATGTACTGTTTGTGTACTCTGTATACATGTACTTATGTACTGTATCTAAAATAATACTACAGAGCATTAGAACAAACATTAACTGCATTTCACTGCACAGGTTATTTTGTAACCTTCACTTCACTGACATTTTCAAATTGATGGACGCTGCTCCACTGGGCTCTAGTTGGTTAATTTGCTTTTCAATCATCTAGTTCTCCAGCAACCTTTTCCTTCATGTGCTACAAATGTGCATTGGATTTCGCCTCTGGCTCATTGGCAGTTTTCCAGGACACACATCCTTTCCTACAGTGATGTAACCAAAGGCCTCACTCCATTTCAATACATTCAGAGAAACTCAGAGAGTGACATGGTGAATGGAGCCAATCATCTCAGGGTGGACCAGACGCAGAGTGCATCCTCTGAAAGACATAACGGGTGAATACTTACAGATGGAAATACAATTAATGGTGCACTTGCATAATTACAATCGCTGTGACGTACAGTAGTAGTTTCAGATTCTCCCCTTTTCCATTCCAGCATATATATGAGTCGAAGCAGATCTAATCAATTTCATTATCCATCGACTACATCTTGTGATTAAAACGTTAGTGCGCTGACTGCATTTAAATACTCAATTGCAATTAAAGATAAATGTTGAATTTATTAAAACAGAGAAAGGCCTGATGGGATAAGAGGGACCTTGAATATGTAGCTTAAAGGGAAAGCACCTGAAAAACACTGTTCAAGGTGTTGTTAAGGCTGCTCCTGAGTGTGGACAGACAATGACACGACAGACCTGTGGGCACAGACATGGAGCGGGCACTAATCCCATCTATCAGAACCCCCCCATCACACACAAACATGCACTAATCCCAGCACTAGCATTCATTTTGTGTCTTTGTCTCTGGTTTGTTAACCTGTTCACCTCTCTGGATCTATCATCCATACATAATATTATATCACTATACATTATATTATAGTATATCTACATAAAGTGGAGCAATTCTGCTTTTCAATACGTATTTAAATGGCTTTTCTTATTAAGTTAATTTGACTTTATTCAACATACTGTACAACTGTACACTGCAGGGGGCAGATGATTAAACAGTAAAATAGATAATGGGTTACACTCATATAGGCGAATGTTTTATATTAAAGGATAATGGGTGATAATGAAAAGTAAAATGACGAGCAAAATGAAAGTAAAGCTGCTTAACGACGATGTCAACTTGAAAAGTCATGCGAGTGCAAGAATTGCTGTTTGTGTGCTGCAAACCAAACACACAGGGATTTCCGCAGTGAAGTTATAGCCATGTCCTGTCTCCTTCATGCTTGACCCAGACGCCACCCCTCACCTGAACCCCCTCACAACCTCCTGCTTGCTTTCTTCTTATGTAAAAGGGAAAAGCCGGAGAAGGTCCGGCCCGAGCATTTTCTGGATTTCATGTCTGAAAACCGCTTAGTAAAAGTAATTTGAAACCGAGGCTTTAAGAACCACAAGCCCTGAGGCCCCTGGGCCTGTTCTGCAATTCATGAACGAGTGTATATTATATAAACCATGAATCAATAACCTTCATATCCGAGTTCATTTGCTCCATGTTAAAATAATCACTTCAACCTTGATAAAATGCACAGCGACAACCATGTGCACTGTTTGTATGTACAATGAATGATGTACATACTGTATGTGTATATTTTTGAAATACACATGTGAGTGTGTGTGTGTGTGTGAACAATGTCACGTCAATGGACAAGCTCCTCAAGAGAACTCCTCGGGTTGAACACTTGGTGAAGCTCCATTTTGTGTTTTCCCGCCGCCGCCGTTGCATCCTGTGATCTCTGTGTGGCGAGACGTGACGTAGCTCTTCTTCCTCGCGGACAGGGAGTGCTTCCTCCCAGAGCCACCACCGGGGCCGCCGTCACCTTCAGCAGGGTCGTAAACAACCACACTGGTGGTATCCATTCGCGACAGCGTGTACATGCTGCTCTGGCGTGTCGGGTGCAGCCGCGTCGAGCGCAGTTCCAGCTCGTCGTAGCTGGACACCTTGATGAAGGGGCACCAACGAAACGCTCGCTTGAAGCCTGCTCGGAACCTGGAGGGAGGCCAAGGAAAGGGAAACAAATGAAAATGACATATGGGTACATTTTAATAATATAGATGGTTCCATGGTTTATTTTCTTCGAAGCAGCATACATTCTTAAGATTCATTTCTCTATGTTTTTCAAAAGCATGTCAACGTTTTCGAAAAATGATATTTTTATGGTCAAATAGATCGAAAGGGAACGAAGGACACAAAGAAAGTATTTATGTCGAAAATAAGAGAAAATGTGAGGGACACATGTGGTAAATGCTACAAAACTACATAATGAAATGTTATTGACATACAGAAATTGATCTGTTTTCCTTTCCCATATCATAACAGTGGATTTCTGTTTATGCTTGAGTTTAAAGCACCATGGACGGTTTCTCTTTACTATTAGCAGATAATGAGGAGCTCTGACAGAGCTCAGACTTTGAGTTGATAATGAGGAATCCAGCTTTTATCATCTGGAAAACAAATAGTGATGACACAGGATTACACTCAGTGATGCACACTGAACAAAAACATTAATTACAGCACGAACCATATGGATTCATGGGACTGATGCAGATATAAGGGGTAAAATATATTTTTTTGTCGTTATCAAACCATCATGACAAAGAAATGTAAATGAGGCTTCATATTTTACAGGTTAAACCTTATTGTAAGTTACGATAAATAAAAAGAACACAAATATAAGCACATGACTTGAATTAAGAAAGTAAACATATATATATATATACATATATATATATATTTCATAGAACTTAAACATAAATGGACAACTTTTCTGTGTCCTTTATTCTGTACATTATTTTTTCCTATTTATGCTATAATGGCAAAAATAAAAGATGCTAGAGATATGGTTGTCAAAAGCCAACGTGTCTTGCAACAGCTTTAATGGACAGGATGCTGACTCTCGTCTCTCATCAGCTGTGGCATCTTGCCATTTGGTTCAACTTGTGTCTTTATTGTCCCCAGTTGAAGGATTGTCAGGATACTATTTACTAATTATAGAAATGTTATTGTAGTCACTTCTGTCAAGCCTATTGATCATCTCTGTTTTCTCTATTATTAACAAATAATAACATATTAACAAAAAATCCAGACCCATTCAGGTTATTTTTATTATATCCTAACATAGACATACAAAGAAATAAGAGTGGGTCTTAAGTCAAAAATAAAAAACGGAATTCTGCGTTTAACTTATTGATCAGCATGATAATAGAATAAGTTCAACTTTTGTCCTCTCAGTCAGTACCAGTGGTGAAGTCCAGCTGTACTGTAACCCCTTTGTGTATATTAGTTTGTCAACTGAGCCCGGTCGATACCCACCTGCTGTTGAGGCAGCAGTAGATGATGGGGTTGTACATGGTGGAGCTCATCGCCAGCCACAGCACCGACAGGTAGACCTGCTGGATGTTCTTCCACTTGCTCAAACGCTTGTTGAGACCCGTCACGATGAAGTAGACGTGATAGGGCAGCCAGCAGAGGGCAAAGGTCACCACCACAATGATCATCATCTTCACCACCTGCAAGAGAGAGAGAGGGAGCGAACGAGTGGGTGTGAGGTGTCCATGGAAACACAGAAGCGGAGTCAGGGATATCAGTGTGCAGGCTGCTGGAAATTATATAGGAAAGCAAAACCACTGACCACCCTCTTTCCCCCTCTCAGCAAAGAATGAACATTTCAATAATTGAGGAGAAGAAAGAAGGCAAGTCATTTCAGTGCTTTTCTGAATTACAGTATTTTGGTTGCACCTGTATCTGTGAGTGTATGTGTGTGTGTGTGTGTGTGTGTGTGTGTGTGTGTGTGTGTGTGTGTGTGCGTGCGTGCGTGTGTGTGTGTGTGTGTGTGTGTGTGTGTTCCAGGTATTACTCATGTTCTTTTGACTTGTCTTCCTCATGGAGACCAAAATAAGTCTCCAGAACATAAATTGTTATGTGAAGATATGTTTTAAGGTTAGGTGTAGGTTAAAGAAAGGGTTAGAACAAGTCAGTGTAATGTCTGCTGTTCCGTGCCTTTTGACCTTGACCTCCAAAACCTTTCTTGTTAATAAATCCTGCTCACTATTTCTTACGTTGGCCTTTTTATCTAAATGTGCAGAATCTTATAAGGTTGTAAAGAACCGTCCCTCCGATTATAACTGACTGTAAATCCATCATCATTTTTTTTTTTAAACAACTTAATTACTTGTGAACATTACCAGTTCAGAACTTATTTACCGGTAGGCCGAGCTATTTTACTCTTGTAAATCAAACATTTTTTTTACTCACATTAACCATGTTGTTTTATTTACCCCAGATTACTTTATTTAACATTTAACATTGTTTAACTTTAACATCTGTTCTGTACCCGGTCGAAACTGACCAATATGGTATTATATAGCAAAGACATGGGCCCGGATGACACAGAAAAACTTTACCATTTCAAAAATATTGAAGAACAAAAGTCGTTTTTGTACTCGTCTGTTTTTAATGTCACTACAACAGATCCCAGAAAGTAAATTTCCATCATTTCTGAATAGTTTATCAACTGATCAATCAGTCAGTGAATTTTTTTCCAGTCGGTTTCTTACTGGACGTGAATGGAATAAACCACTGTGGCTTCTCTCTGGGTGGTAGCTGGGAACACCATCTATCAAACTGTGTGACGGGAGAGTCATGCTCCCGGAGACAAAACAGACACGTTTTGCGTCCTTGCTGTAATATAAACAGAAATCCTGACAATCCTTTTTTTCGAGTGCAATGTTTCAAAGACGTTTACCACATTACATGTGCCGCGCTGTACACTGTGCCCGGTGGCGGCTAAACCGAGGTGAAGCACTCAGTCAGTACTTTCTCTGTTTGATGACATTCTGCATGGACGCTGTCTCTCTGAAGGCATGATGGGGATTTGAATGCGGCTCAAGAGGAATTTAGAGAAAGGTCGTAAAAGCTCAAATTGGTGTGAGTGTAAATGTTTCTGTCACAGGTGACGTACAGCGCTTTTACCAAAGAAGCCTCCGACAGGCAGGAGAGGGCTCTAAAAGGAATGTGAAGGGTTTTCTGCACTTATTCAAAATTATAAGTGTCGGTCAAATCTGTCTCTGGCTTTGTAACAGTGAAAACTACATTTTAGAAGTAGTTCATCCATCCGTCTCGACCCAGTCATGCTCCCAACAACACCCACGATCAATCTACGATCACCAGTTGACCTGAGTTCAATCTGCGTGTCTTTGGACTGGGAGAAAAAAGTGCCCATCAAAATCCCTGCATGCAAACAAGGAGGGAAACCAAAAATAAGATACTGAACCCCTAAAATGGAGTGTTCTTAAAATGTAAGTATCTTTGGACAAAAGCATCAGCTAAGAGACATGTAATGTAATGAATCAGGATTTTCATTAAGCTAAATACCCCGAAGATAGAAACCTACATTTGCTCTTGGGTTTTGTTTAACTGTTCATATCTGAAATACCAGAGAACTCAATACAACCATTTAATTTAAGATATATTTACACATAGGATATTTTGTATGAAGCTGGATTCTCAAACATTCAGAGAATGTGTGTCTGCTTTACCACAGCCCTTACAGGAAACCTATTGTTTTGACATGTAAGCACATCTCATTGTAAAAGTAGTGAACTTATTGGATGTGTTGTAAGACAGTTTTAAACAGTCCAGAGGAGAAATTTTATTGTATTTCTTTGAGATCTTTAAACCAAGCTAGTGCCGTCTAAAATATTACACATTATTCATAGTCAGGAAAAAATACTGCATTCCTTATGTATTTCACTCTAAAATCCAGTACATAAGCATAAAGGACACATGATTGATGAAAACATCTAATCCACAGTCTTCCTCACTCTTCTTCCTCAGATAAGTTCCTTCAGAGTTTTATATTAAAAATATTTTCACATCTCTAGGATTATTATTAAATCTAAAGTGACACTGAAATGTAAAAAACTCCTGCCATTCTCATTAAATCTTAGAGGATAAGAAAAATGTCAAAACACCACTATTTAATGAACAAAAAAAAAATGTCTTGCGTCTAGCAGAAATTTGATGAATGACAATATGAGTAAACAGAGATTTTTTATTGAGCTAATGAGACGTTTTAGAATGTGGAATTTGACGCTGTGGGAATTTATCTAATGAGGAGGCTGTCGGGTCACACATGTTGAGGTTGAGTGTAAAGGTGCTGATGGAAATGATGAGAATTCAAGCCTGATTCCCTTTATCTGCTTTAATGAAACCCGGGTTTCAAAATGCACTGATCACTGATCAGAACCTAAAAGCTGGGGAATTTTGTCAGAAAGAAAAAAGCTGCATAATGTTGACCAGAGGCAGGATTCGGTCAGTAAATAAACCATTGTGCAAGTCGGCCTTAAGGGAAAAAAAGGCTGAAACCAGAGCAATCAATCACAGATTATTGGACACCATGTATCCTAATTAATATACAATATAATTATGAGTGAATTAAAGGGGCATTGCAGTGTGTATTGATTTAAGAACATGGTGCTTTGTGTTAAATACCACATTAATTAAGAAATATGATAAATGTTGAAAACATTTAGTTTAATTTAGATCCAATAATGTCGTCTACTGCAGAAGTGAAAAAAATGCAACAGCTAATTCATTTTGCACAAACACGTCACTGCTAATTACGCTCTGGAGTGTGCATGGATTTTTATTCTTGACTAATTACAATAAATCATAAAAACAACATTGGTAAATGTGAGAATCATTGAGAAAGCTGCATAACTGGGTTTCTTAGGAATTTCTTCTGAGAAATATTTCGTAAATGGAGGAAAAGAGAAAGAAAAATATGCATGGTGCTAACCAACCACTAAACTAACCCTCAACTTGAGAAAATAGTTTAAAATGGTAGTAAAGAAAAATATTATAGTCACCTTTGGAATTCGATGTCTTATTTATATTATAGCTTCCAACTCCCTGCTGTATGAGTGGGTCGATTTCTAGACAACAAACTTGTATTATGCTGTAAATATTCTGAATTAACACACAATCTTATCCAAATTAGCTAGCTGGCTGAAACAAACAAGATATGTGACAATATATATTGATTGATGAGCATTTGAGATGCTGTCCAGGTGTTATTTACACATAGCAACGAAACTGTTTGCCTCTTCAGAGCAAGACAGAAAATAAGCCAATTCCTTTACATTCAAAACGAGCGTTTTAATCACTCCAGCAAACATCATTGGGAGATAAAACAGACCGTGAACCAAACGACGAGTCGTCAGTCTAAGTCATTTAACTCCCCAGCAGGAGAGGATTCTGTTCAGCTTTCACTCTACGGGCCCCGGTGTAGAAAACGTTTCTGTCTGGGTGTTTTTCACCATCAGAAGGAAAACACGTGCAAGGTTTTGCCTCTTGCGTATAGTCCCAGTCACCGACCACTAACTTCTGCATTCATACAAATCCTCAAATCAGAGGAAGGTCTTAGAATCCTTGAATGCAGAAAACAAGTCTCTTACAGCAAACAGCTTCTCCGTGTGAGGAATCTGCCACATGCCAAACATGATTCAGTCAGTCTGTGAGTGAATTCCGTCAATGTTAACAAGATATTTTTTATGACTCAGGCAGTTATTTCAAAACATAACTGCACGGCAGCAGGCATGCAAATGAGAGATGACTGTGAAAGAACATCTCCGAAACACGAACAGAGCAACTTGCAAAGAAACACTTTGTATTTACTCACTGTATCTGGCACAATTTCACATATAAATCAAAGTGAGCAGTGGGAAACAAATGGAAGTGGATGAGGAAAACCTATTAGCTCGATGCTTATTGGCTTTTGAAAGAACCTTAATGAAACTCGCATGCTAATGAGCTTTTTTATCATACAGAGTGGATATTGAGTTAGATTTTAAAACCCGAGCAGTCTTGGGGGTGCCCCGGCCCTAGATTTATTTTCCTTCATTAATCCCATAAATTACTTCCCATTAGTTAGCTCCGAGCCATGATGAGTTCTATCAACAATTCATCATGTGGTACGATAAAGACAAAAGCCAGATACAACAAATGTATAGATACTCTTCTGCAAGATGGGATCTTTCGGTTGAGACAGGGGCATTTCCAGGTAATTTGGGGGCCCTATAGGCAGAAGAGACGCGGGGGCCCTAATTGTCATTGGTTTGGGACACCTCAGTTTATGGCCCCCTGAGGCAAGTGCTTGTTGCAACACCCATCATAATCATGTGATAATTTTACTGAAATATTCAGATGTTCCGTTAACAGCATCAGAAAATCCGTTAAATACTGTTCAAAATGCCGGATAAGGTATCGGTGAGAACGCTAATTGATCTACTCAAGAGAGTTTGCACTGTACTGCCATCTGCAGGTAGTGTTTTTAGAGCACTGGAGAAGTAGTGTACCATTAGCCGGAGCTAGCTAAGATCTCAGCACTTGGACAATATTTCATGCTGACCGGAAATTCCGTGAAGTGAAGCTGTGTAATTTCTGTAATGCACTGGTGTCAGAATGGTGCTCAATATCGACTGATATGCAAAGTCCAACTTATTTACTGTTGCAGCTCAGTTGTACTGAAAAAGCATTATTAGGCTAAATGTTTTTGACTCTACAAACCTATAACACACAGGTGGCAGGACAGGAATCTTGTGTTTAAGTTCACCATCCACCTTGAATACAATACCAGTACAATACAGAAACACTTTCAGCAACATGTGCCCAAGGTATCAGATATAATGAAAAGTCTCCCTCCAACTTCTGTGCTATACAATAATGAAAAAAAACTATTCCACAGGGGAAAAGGTTGCTAGGGAATATAAGGAAGCATCTCTTGAAATAAACGTTTCAATGATAGATGTGATTCAAAGGAGACTCACAGCTTTATATATGGTGAGTCGTTGCTCTTTTGAGTCAGTGGTTATGTGCCATTAAAAGAAAGAAAGGTAGATCCGAGGTGCTGTGGTGTTTCAATAGGAGCCTTTGTCAAGGTGTGAGACACACAGAGAATCAATTATTGCCTCGAACAGAAGAGCAGTGGAGGCTACTCGACTGTTGTCCCACTACTTAAGGCCGCCATTTACTCTCAAAGGAAAGCAGCCAACTCCTATTCTATCATAGAGTGGCACATTGACTGACCCTTAAAACTGTGATTTCCATTAGGGCAGAAGGCCGAGTTCCCGCCTGTGCAAACCTAAGCTCGTCTCGCAGACACCTCCATTGACACCTGTGCAGTCGGGATTAGAGCAGAGCCATTATTGTCGGAGGTTGGCAGGACACACAAACACACTGGCTGGACACTTAATTGCTGGAAAAAAATCTGATTTGGCAGAGATAATCCATCCCAATCCTCTCCACCAGCACACAAACACGTCCCGGAGACTTCAGACGACATTAGATTGATTTACTGGAGACTTACTCTAACCTTAATCATACTACTTGCCTTAACGCTAATCTTACCTTACCTAAGAACATTAGAACATGCTGTCACTTAAAGATGTAATGATTTACGTTATGGGGACTTCATTTTTGTCCCCATGAGGTAGACAAGTCCCTATAAGGATTTTGACATAACAAGATTAATACATGAGTAATACATGGACCACATACGCACTTAGTCATCAGAGAAGAACCAATGGTGCTTCCACAATAAAACGAGCACAGATTAAACTGATTTCAAAGATTCATACTTCAGCGTTATGACCGGTCAGCCCCCACTGTGAGTTTAAAGTAGTGCGCCTGCAGTGTGGTGATTACCGTAGAATGGATTCACTTAATACAACAGTCTTTTGAATTTCTTTCTCAATAGAGACAATATATTTCTTCCTATCACACCACAGAGGAAATGTGTCATCAAGGTGAAACGCAAGAAAATCCTGAGCGGATGCGTTTATATAATATCTACACTTCCTGCGTCATTACTTAATTTCCTCTTGGTGACCTGCATCACATGACTGCATGGACCTTTTGTGTGAGTAACCTAATCGTCATTGTTCAACACAAACCAAAGAAGAAGAGTGGTCATGCTGACATCACTGATCATCTAATTAACTGATATTGATATCAAATCAAAGTTTATTGTCACATGCACCAACAACAGCGTCATCGGAGCAGTGAAATTCTTGTGACATGGCAGGCAACATCTACGCAGTAGACGACTTTACAAAATTGAAAAATAACATACTATGTAACATAACATATAACATAACATCATAACATATAACATAGTCAAGTGATGCAGCAGTTTACAGGGTGAAGGATGGGGGAATATTCAATTAAATAATGTGAATATATGTAAAACTTATAACATACCAAATCAAAGTCAAACATATCTTTGGTCAAACAAGAGGTCAGTCTGGTCAAACCACAGCTGATTGTAATGCATTAAAATAACAGTGATTATTCAGAATCATTGACAAGTAGCACAGAGCTATTCCATTTATATAACGAGTCTACACAGGATGCGTTCAAGCGCAGTCCTGAGTTGTGCTTCTATCTTTAGAAGCATTCAAACAGAAATACTGGTAACTTCATTAACATGTGGGGAAATAGACTTGGAGTAAACAAAGGTCGTACTAATGGGGATCTAGCGTCTGTAAAATTCTCATTACTCATTACGCAGCCTTTGCAAGCAGCTGTATTGATAAAAATAAAGCTCATCGCTTCCATCTGACATGCATGATATTGACCGACACAAATCCCTGCAGTAACTCAGTGTCTGTGATTTGTCTGTCACAGTTCCTTTGACTTCTGTGGAGGCCGTCTAGTTGATTTTACTTTGTTTGTTTTCCTACTACTTCACCCCAATAATTTTAATGATTTCACTTAATTTGTATTTTTTTATCCAGGGTATTCTGGGGATACAGTTAATACATAAGGTTTTGAACCAGCTACTCCTGGGATGCTTGGCAGTGTTGCCCTGGGCTGTGCTCTCTTCTGTAACCTGTTCTGACCGGAGCATCCGAGCATTCAACTCTCCACCCTCATGACATTCATCCCCAGGACAAACACACAGCACGGTTCCACCAGAACACAACACACTCAAACAAACATACACAAAATGTAAACTACTGAATATATACAGGCCCCTAAAATAAAGAAAATAACACTGAAAATAAAGAGAAGCATAAAAAACGTGGGTTCTTCCTGTGCACAGAGAGCAGCGCACAAACACCCGGACCCACAAATATATTCTGTTATTGATTTGTGCAGCTGCTCTTGATCTCACCTCCCGAAAGGTTCATTTTCCAGCTGGAAGACTCAGAAATAACAACCCGAGGCATGGGAAGCCGATACTGATGCTCAGGAAATGTAGAACGCAAGCATAGACCAGAGAAGGAAGCTCGGACCCTGCCTTCAGGCCCAGAGTCTGTGGGAGCTCTGAATCACTCAGCAGTTGTGGAGCACTCACAACATTACATGAATGACAAGATTAGAAGCAAAGTAAAGTTTTCCAGAGAAGATACGTAGTGAAACGGAAAGAATGTCAAAGCAGAGTTTTATCTGGGTGCTGCACTTGTGTCTGTTCCTATTTTTATGATTTTCGGTGATGCAGAACAGTTCCTTACAGCTTACAGTAGAAGATGTAGCAGTGATTGGTGATTGGACACCTGACGTCTGGATACAATCTGTTTATAAATGCTTCACTTTCTCACTTGTTTAAATAACTGTCAGCCTGCAAGAGTTTGCTCATTAAATGTTTTCCTTGTTGTTGACTCCCCTCAGCTTTTCACATTAGGTTATCTTATCTTATTATGGTGATTTTGTCGCTTTTGAGTGGTTTAATGGGTTTATACACAGTATGTGTTTCATTACGGGTGTTTATTGCTAAGTTCATTCATCACATAGTTTACAGAACAGGGGGAGTTGTATACAAGAGCAGCGGGCGTCTGGGGATGCCTGAAGTATCTGTAAAGACTGAGTGGATGTGCCGCTCGTTTTTTTTTTCATTCTGATGTATGAATTATTCCCTGAGAAATTGATTAAAAAAATTTGTGGGAGGAAATAAACAATGGGGTGTTAAGAAAAGTGATAAAATAAATAACCGGGGTGAAAATATAACTTCATTGGTGGAGATATAATTAAAGTAAAATAAAAACCAAATTTCCTCTTAATAACCATGGCTGCTTGAGGTTGCCTAGCAATAAAAGCCGAATGAAGATTTCTTGCGCATACCACCAAAGCTCCGTGCTCGATTCCAGCCTTCTCTAAGCTCCAGCAGCCTGTCTGGTTGGGATTTTCAATCAATCACAACCAGACACCTCCATCCCTGCACTGCCTCAACTGTGGATACCAGGTCATATGCCTTTCCATAAAACATACAGTACAGTATTATCAGTCGTAAGCCGATTTCAGACGTGACATGCGAGTGAAATCTGGAGAATTGGCTAAGGAGTTTATTCAGAGTTTTCCTTTCACACATGCACACGTTTATCTGCACAGACGTGTTCACAACAGCAACAAGTGAATCAGGGGAGAGAGGTAGAGCAGCCAGGTGCAGCAGTCAGAGGCAGGAAGTGACGCTGTGGAGAACGCATCATCGTGTTTACTTCACTATGACACCGGTGTCATCAACGCCCCCACTCGCTTGCGGTGACTCAAGCGGGGTGGTGGGTGGTCCCCTGCTGTGTTCACACATCTCATTATCCAAAATTTACAAAGACGTCAAACAAGGAAGACAGGCATGGGAAGTCCACAGAAACTGGAGAGCTTCTCATTTAATATGAAGTTTAATATGGATACTTTTTATTTTAATTCTTAATCCGCTACAAAGAGTGTGTTATTCGTCCATTCAACACAGTGCCAGACCACTTTGTTAACAAAAACTTTCTTGAATACGGGCCAGACTCCTGGGACATAAAGGGCATAGGTTCTGATGTCTCGACAAACAACGCCTCGAGACAGGGTTGGTTTTCAGAGCTGCAGTCCGCCGGGACTCAGGGACAAGCAGCTGACTAAAGACAAGTGACAACCTCAAAGGTTGTGTTGAGTGGAATCAGGGTTTCCTCTGCTGAAATGTTCTCGGTGCAGCACGTCTACCTGCCGCACACGCTCCACAAACAAATGAACGTTAATAATTCTGTGCTGACAGATGCTTTTGTTTTAGTTTTAAGAGAAATGGCCGATGAGTTAAAACCTCCCAAAGAAATCCTTTTTTTCTTTACAGGCAAATAAGCATAATTTTCCCTCAAATTTCTCGTATATAAGTTCCGATCATGAAAAAGCGAGATGATAACTACGTGGAGCTGCTCACAGGCAGAAGATTACAGATATTCTGGGGTCTTTGACCTTTGACGCACAAAGACCCACGTGTTCACAGTTACTAATTGGAATGATCCAAGTCATATCTGCATCCTCGAAGGTATGGATCTCTATTTGCACCTGGAGCGCTCTTACCTTCCTTTTCGCCCGAAGCTGCCCGTGATAGTTATCACACGAGTCTCCTGGGATCTCCCCTCCCCACAGCGTCACCCCCACGATGGTGTAAGTGATGGCCATCACCACTAAAGGCAGCACGTAGACCAGAACTGTCACGATGATGTGATACCTGGGAAGAAGAAGGAGGAAAATGAAGTCAGCGTTTAGGACATTTTTTTAGGATATTTCCTTACACAGATTTTATCCTCTGTTTGAGCCTCACGCTCTGTGGCACCAAATGAAAGCTGATTGGAACTGTCATGTTCAATATACTCTAACTTGAACACACTTTACCAAGGACAAGGAGGATGATGCTGTACCTCACATCACACTGTATGGTGAGAAGTTACAAAAACACTGAGTCAATGTTTGCACTGAAATGTAGATTGTAACTTTGAAACAGTAATTCAATTCTAATTAATCTACATGGAGCCACGAGTTCAAACAAGAGATTTTGGAACAGAAGCTGCGGTTGTGGAGCGCTGGTATCAAACTGAAATGTTTCTTGTTAAAGGGAGTTTATTTAAATACTCCTCACATGAAGGGGTCGTCGGCCATGTGGGGCCAGGCCACGTAGCAGAGCGTCCTGC
The DNA here is from genome assembly GCF_949316205.1 of Platichthys flesus. NCBI lineage: Eukaryota > Metazoa > Chordata > Actinopteri > Pleuronectiformes > Pleuronectidae > Platichthys > Platichthys flesus. The sequence continues at coordinate 18,393,264 of NC_084949.1, forward strand.
GCGGCAGCGTTCGGACTCTGGAGAAGTAGCAGAGGGGGAAGGCGAGGACCACGGCCAGACTCCAGATACAGACGATGACTCCTGTGGTCGCTCTTGCTGAGAGGCGAGGCTTCAGAGGGTGGATGATGGCCATGTACCTGCAGGTCAAAGGTCATGAGGTTAAAAAATACACAACTGACTCAACAACATGGCAAACATTGATTGATTATCGATTTAATCATTAAATGTGTCATTCTTTATTTTCTGGAACATAGCCTGTAAACCTGGTGTTCTGGGGGGTTACTCGTTTCAAAAACGACACGATGAGATTTTGTTTGAATGTCACCGTGATACATTCCAAACCAACAGGAGATTGTAGCTCTGAGCCTGAACCCAAGTGAGGATGCTACATGACTTTCAATGGCTGAGCTCAAAGGTTGGAGCTTATCCTGTCACCTCAGTGACTGGATACCTCCGAGGGACATCAACAAAGATGCCCCGTCTATTCACTAATTGATTGGCTTTCATTCTTAGAGGCATGCTGGCCCTTATGGATGTCAGCATGTCAGAGGAGCCGGCCAATCAAGTATAAGCCAGTGGAGTCACAGTTATTTGAGCTTCAACAAGCTAGCACAAAAGTGGCTGATCTACTGGACACCAAACCAATGAACAATAAGAGGGAAACACCAACTTCATCATCACTCATTTTAAGATTGACCATAACCTGAATTTAATCCTTATCTACTGCCTAATCCTAATTCTGAACTCTCATCCTAGACCTGACATCATTGTTATCTTCACCCAAATCTTATATCAAATCCTTTCCTCGAACCTAATTCTGTAATGTTCACCCGAAGCCTCATTCCTCACTTCACCCAAACCCTAATCATAATTCTAATATTTACACTGATCATAATATCATAAGATTAAGATTAAGATGCATTTATTAGTCCAAAACACATGCACAGACATGCAAAGGCACACTCATGCAGGTAGGGAAATTTAATCTCTGCTTTTGACCCATCTGGTGCAGGACACTCAAAGCAGTGAGCGACCATTCACGGCGCTCGGGGAGCAGATGTTGGGCGAGTAAGGTGCCTTGCTCAGGGGCACTATACAGGGAAGGGAGACTCTTGGATTTTTGGACAGATCCATCCAGGTTTGTCTTTTGTTGTCTCTCCCTGGAGTCGAACCAGAGACGAACCAGAGACCTTCTCTGCCCATAGTCCAAGATTCTGCCACTAGACCACCACCTCTCATCCTCATCCTCATCCTCATCCTAACCTAAAGTTAATCCTAACCCCGATTCCAACCTAACTCCAATCCTCACCCTAGTCCTAAACGTAACCCTGACCCTTAAAGTAAGCCTTAACCCTCAAACAGCGCATTGAGAGTTTTTATTAAAGCAATTTAGGAAAGAGAACCTGCCAAAATGGCTTCAGTTTCCCGAAATGTAAATTTAAACTCAAACATGTACACACACACACACACTCGCAGAGGCATTAGCATCCACGGGGCTCAAAATCGCAGAGACATTACAGCAACAGAATAATAAATCATGTCATGTTTTTGTTCCACCTGGGAGTCTGTCATCACTTCAGCTGCACAGGGTGGCTCTCCTCCAAGGTACTGTTTGGAAGCCGTGTCACTGTGATGTGACTTTACCAAGTAAACACACCATTTATCAACGCCTGGTGTTTAACTGGCAGAGGAGACTCACAGCAAGTAGCAAAATATTATGCACCCAACTAAATGCCAAGTGTCCTGAGATGAGAGGGAGATGTTAAATCTTCTGCCACCCTCACTGAGCAGTGTCATTAAAGTACTTAACAACGCTTAACGATAGAGGCATCCGGCCATGCAGAGTGTTTGCTTTGGTACCTCCAACAAAGAGGTTATGTTTTCATCCCTGTCAATCCGGAAGGCTACGTGGAAACTACTGAACAGATTGATTTTCAAGACTAGGTGGAAGGATCAATGCTTTTTTATCCCCCATCTTTATTCAAAAGTATGGTCTTTGACTTACTTACTGATGTCACTCAAACTCAAATAGCCCCTCCATGTAACCAGAATTTATCTTTTCTTTCAAACTGTGTACTTGCATTCTTATTTTTTGCAATCCAGCTCTTCTCTTCTGTTGCTATGCTCCTACGAAACTTCTGCTCCCCCATTTTTTTTCCTACACATTTTGTGCATTACAAGTCTGTCAAAATTCCCAAACCAATAGAATGCCAGGTTTTGTGTTGACAAGAGAAAAGGTTACGCCCCTTGTTGTGGATGAACTTTACTTGAAATTTAATTCTAGGGGCAGCAAAATATCTGAATGCAAGCACACAGTTTGCGCACAACCAGAGCAAATTAGAGCACAAACGGAGCTGTTGTAGTAAGCGTGCAGGGTTTTGAGGGAAAGCATTACAAAATCTGAATGTGAAATCAATACGTCCTGCTCTCATGCATAAACTGATGAAGAGAGGAAGAAACCGATAGGAGGACGCCACATCATGGTCAGGAAAAACATTAACCTACTTTGTGAGGCCACCGCGACCTCGACCTTTGAAACCAAAATCCAATATAAGTCCAAGTGAAGGTTTATTCTAAATGTGATACAGTTCCCTGAAGTTGTTCCACACATATCGTGTTGATAAGAGAGAAAAAATGTCTTTTTGAGGTCATTGTGACCTTGACCTTTGACCACCAAAATCGAATCAGGTCATCCTTGAGTCCAACCGGATGTTTGTACTAAATTTAAAGAAATTCCCTCTAGGCTTACTTAAGATTTTGCGTTCACAAGAATAGGATGGACAAAAACAGAATGACTCCGGCTTTTGCTACCGCGGAGGCATATAAATGTTTTGTTACATTTTTACCAATCACCTGGGGAAGACTTCATGGAAACTGATGAAACAATTATGGCTTATTTAAAGGACTGATATGAGTTTGTCCAATTCGATGTGGATGCTAAATCTGTATCTGTCTAATTTAAATCTGAGGCTGTTGGGCTCGTACAGAGGTATGTGCTCTATTGAGCCACAGTTTTATGATTTCTGCTGTCACCACAACACAATGAAGGCGACTGGATTTTGTTTGTGCTGGTGGCAGCATTGACACATTATGCATTAATAATTCAGTGACGACAACAACATTATGACCTAAAACACTGGATGGACCACTGACCTTGCTGTCAACAGTTTTCAATGAGACTTTTCTTCTATTATCTTAATGCCCTTTACAGGCTCAGGCCAAGACCTCAGAATATGATATGAAGAGAATGGCAACAGTGGAGAAAGAAAAAAAACTCCCTTCATAACTAAAGAAGGGTCTCAGGGCGGGCGGCCATCTGCCCGCACCGGATGATCACTGCTGGTTATTTTCCAACGCTGTTTGGGCAACAAACCAAATTCCATTAAGCTTCATTATATTCAGTGGAGGGAGAAATCTCACAGATTGATATCTAGAGACCTGGACAAATGAAATCTCAAAGTGAATGCACAAGTTTAGTTAAATTACTTTTTTTAAGAAACTGTGATGTTACGCAGGTGAGAATCGGCAGGAAAATGTCGAGTGGGCGTGTTGATGTTCCTAGCAAACGACACGCACTGAAGTAAAACCTTTTTTTAATTAAAATATCTCAGGATGAAGAAGAGGCATCACACACTTCAAAGACGCTGACAAAGATTTGTCAACTGGGAGAGACAGCGATTTGAGAGCTTTTGGTGATTAGGATATGTGATGGTTGTATCCATGGCTATTAATTAAGATAAATGGTAAAATTCACCGCCTCGCCTCACTCATTACCTGGATCAATTTAAGTTTATTGCTTCACCCTGCACACTCACATCATTATCACCGGTTTTGTTACTTTATTTCCGGTAACATTAATGTAACGAAACACAACCAGTCTTTTTAGTTGTGAAATATAGTTTACTTTGTTTTGTCAAATTAGTTGTATTCATTCATTCCTCTTTGCTGTTGAGTTACCGTGTGTTTGCAACATTCGACATTAGGGTGGAGCCTACGTAAATGCAAAGGCCTGGTAAATGGACCAGAATAAAACACCCACTTCCTGTGTCTGGCAATTTGGTTTCACATTCACATATGTGGGACCGTGTCGTTTCGGCTGCTCGGTCCTTGACCATCCGATGCTGGTGTCGATGTACACACACACAAAAAAAAAATGTCCTGCATCCTGCTGGTCTACACAGGCACCACTCCCCCCTTATAGTTCTGCACATTGTCCTGTGATCATGAAAACATCTGACCTGGACACCCTCCTGCTGCGTTCTTCGTATATGACTCACAAACTGTAGAAAATATTCTGAAAAACAGTATTGTTGGCAAAGCTGTTTTGTTGCCAATTGTTGCAGTAAAGCAATAGTAGCACACACAGTAGCTACATTTGTTATGAATGGTCAACAAAAGATAATATGAGCATATGAAATGTTCATGTACAAGATGTACTTGAAAGAAAAATACAGATTGTAAATATATTTAGTGCATAATGTGAATGTTTTACTGGTTGTCGCGGGGCGTTTGTGGCTGAGGGGTAGAGTGGTCGTCCTCCAACCAGAAGGTTGGCAGTTCAGCCTTCTCCATTTGCGTGCTGAAGTGTCCTTGGGCAAGAGACCGAAGATACTAAGTGCTCATAGATATTGATTGCACTAATCGAAAGTAGTTTTGGATAAAAGCATCTGCCAAAGGACATGTAATGTAATGTAATGGCTGTGGCTGTAATGAGGGACTCCAGACAGTGATTGAGTAGGGATGTATTCTCATTATCACATGCAGTACACAATTGCACATGCAGTAACACTATACATAGGTTGTTTAGAAAAATGCTGCTGCAACCACACATACTGAAACAAATATAAATATCATGAACTGTTGAAGTTTCTACGCTACTACTTCACTGTTTTCAGTCGTAATGATGTGACTTCTTTCTACACATTCAGCAGTGTGAATAATGAAAAAGTCCCAAGCTGTGATACCATGAAAAGCTTTAAGGCTTCGGCAGCTTTCTTTCACACACACACACACACACACACACAAACATGCGCTGGACCGGAGTTTATCTTTTGCTGCAGTGCCCAAAGACAGCAGCACAGGGAGTCAGCAGGAAGGACCAATTCACAGATGATCACGAACTGTGGCCTCATGCCATTTCAAGACATCAGAGCAGAGACAGCCCCATGCCGAGGTTACGAAAAGCATGACCCGGGGGGTTGCATCTACATCACGTGGGTCACGGGTATGTACTGTTGCTCAGCACACACTTGACAGAATGGAAAGGACACAGCGAACCAAAAATACCAACGCGTAGAAGTTGTTGTGGAAGAGATCGGCCTCAGGAAACACACTGTTCCCTGTGTCAAGGAGAAGTACCGGAGGAGGAAAACACCTTGCACAATATTACAACACACTGTGACAATTGCACACAAGCTGTCCACACACACAGAAACTCAGTGTGAGAGTGTGTGTACACGGCTTCGTCATGATCTTTGTTTTCATTACACTGAGCCTGTGGCCGCTTCCTTCATCGGTCTAATCCCTTTATTCAAACATTATGACGTCTGACCATCCGCTGATCAGTATCAAAGCCCGGCTGATAGTGATGACTGCATGGCCACATTTACTGGAAAACAACAGGGGGAAAGAAAAGAGAGAGTGATGGAGGGAACAAATAAGGAAGGAGAGACGGAAAGGGTATGGGAAAGCAAAAGGAGATGAATAAAATGAGTGCATGTGAGTGAAAGGATGAGAGTCAGGGAGCATGAAAGCATGGAAGGGTGATCTTCTCAAGGGTGTGAGTGAACACACACACAGACACACACACACACACACACACACATACACACTCACTCACACACGTACACACACTCACTCACACACACACACGCACACGCACACACACACACACACACACACACACACACACACACACACACACACAGTCTCTGCATTGGAGACCCTTCTAAACACAACAGCCACAGTCTGTGATTGAGTGGCTGTAAAACATAAAATTTTATGTTTGGAAAAGACCCCACGGAGTGAGAGAGTGCAGCCCCCTCTACTATGCAGCCGCCTTCCCACTATAATAATTCAAAGCACAAACAGGTAATTACCCACTTCACCACTGGGGACTGAAATAAATGTTTGCGTAAGTCAGCAGGGAGCATGAACTCTGATTAAATAATGTGGCAGGAATTTTCAATTGATATAATGGAGACTACATATGTATGAGCTCTACTTTTTTTTTTAAGCATGAGTGCACAAGTTAGGATATCCATTAATTCCATTGTAGAGCTCATTGCAGCGTGGAGGACATCGCGTCCTCAAAGAAGACTTAACATGAATCCGAGTTGTTTTTCTTTTTCTTGTCATAAGCACAGGATTTCATTTTCCACCACTGCTGGTCGAACGGAGCATAGTCAAGTGGAATAATGGGAAACGAGATGTCGAACAATCATGCGTGAAACACTCGAGATGAAAGAGTTGGGGTGACAATGATATTCTTTCATCCTGTGCAGCTTTAATTCTGTTCCGCATGTGCTCGGGACATTTCGTTGCTCATTTAATGATTTGATGGTGCACTGGGCATATAGGTATATTCTACACCCTCGGCTGGAGATGCTCTTCCATAGATTCCTCATTACCTGATATTGTGTATCTCTTCAATATGTGTACTGATATCTTCTGTTCATTTATTCCAGTGCACATAAGATTTACAGAGACACCCACCAAATTATTTAGATGTTAATATATAATAAACATATTTAAATCGTATTATTCTCACTTTATATTATATTTCATACATGTGCCGTGTGTGTGACTGTGATTGTATTAGGGTCGACCATCAATGTGTACTTCTATATGCAAATCTTTTTTAATCTTTATTGTTTTCATCTGTGATATTTTGTTTTAAGTGTATCTATGTATTAATGCATTTTTACACACAAACCGGGAGTAGCAACAATTTCCTGCTTTTACAATAAACGATAATAAAGATAAAGATTTCAGTTCTATTCCTCTACCTCTTCTATAAAATAAATAATTTAACCAAGAGAGAGAGAGAGAGAGAGAGAGAGAGAGAGAGAGAGAGAGCATCAGTCATTTTGTGCCTCCATCTCACCTGTCCACAGCTATCGCGGTCATGGAGTAGATGCTGGCGAACACCGACGTGACGGGGAAGAAGTTGTGGAATTTGCAGTACGCTTCTCCAAAGTACCACTCCCCGTGCGCGGCGTAGATAAAGTTTATCAAAGTGTTGAACGCGGCCATGGACGCGTCCGAAAACGCCAAGTTGAGCAGAAAGTAGTTGGTCACCGTCCTCATGCGTTTGTGCGCCAGGATGATCCAGATCACGATCAGGTTCCCGAACACGGCCACCGCCAGCACCACGCTGTAGGCGATGGACCAGAGCGCGACGCGCCACGGCGGCTGCACGAACTGGTTGGTGTAGTTGGTCGTGATGTTGGATCCGTTGTGCGGAGCCGCCATCCTCTCCTCTCGTCTCCTTCCCTCTGAATGCTTGTTTCACTCTGATCTACCTAATGGGGCGCGGAACTGTGGCGTGTGGTGGGAAAAGGTTTGCGAACCAGCTGGCACCGTTGTGCGCAAAGCATCACCACTCGCTAAAGAGCAGACATCTCTCAACAAAGGTTCCCGCAGTGTGGTCTCCAGACGTCATAAAGTAGCACAAATGAAACGCGGTGAAAGTGAAAAACCTAAAGTGTCCCTCTGTGCCTGTTGAATGTGAGTGAGCGCACAGCCTCTCGTCCTCCAGCAGCAGCAGCGGGCAGGGCGCAGTGCGCACTCAGTGACGCACAAGTGGCACAAACGGTGAAAGAGATTGATTGATACTTGTAGCTGCTGGTTTAAACTTCATGAATAACAGATGGGTCTCTCTCTCTCTCTCTCTCTCTCTCTGTAAGATGTAATCATTCAGCGTATACCTTTATCATCCCTGACCCCTCAGATGATCTGCAGGATATTGGAATATTGCAGAAAGTGTCTGTGCTAGTCCAATTATGCAGAAGTGCTTCATGTCCCTGACTCCAATATGGAGTCCAATTGATTTCATCTTGATAATTATACAACATTTTTCTAAATATAGTTTTTACCTGGCTTGGGTGCATTGTCAATGCGGATTGTTCATAAAGTCCTGTAGCCCTATATCTGTTTGAGGACTACTCATTGTGAGGGTGTAGGTGGCAGTGTCTCATTTCAGTGGTCCCATCCTTAGGAGACTGCATTTAAAGATGGATTGTGTCACAGCGGCTTGACATTTCGTAGGTTCTTTCAGATGTGTCCGACAGAAGTGTCCTTTCATCCCTGATTAACAAAGGCTCCAGCGAGTGGATCCTTCCCGGCTTCAGTGACAAACTGTTTTTCAAAGAGGTAATGGGGCCAGCAAGCAACGAGATGGCCAACGCTCGAGTATCGCACTTCAACTCCACCTAACAGCTAACGACACACACATGTTAAGAAAAAACATGGGGCTTTAGAACTTTCTCATCATGTCCAACTTCAGCTGTGTTGCTAGGCAACGTCGATGTGGAAAGCCTCTGTAGACAAGAACGTTGAATTTCGGTTCGGCCTTCGCGGTCTCCATGTCTACACGTCTTCACGTCTATATGTCTCTGCATCCTTTCATGTTTTACTGATGGGAGAGGTACATGAGTCATTCCAGTTTTTCTATATTAGCCTCCCTTTCCTTAAGTTTGTTGCTAGCTTGTTAAAGCGATGATTTTGTCTAAATAAAGGGAGATTGCCTCCAAAGGCATTCATGGTCTGACCTCTTCAGCAAATAACTGACATTGCAGATAGACGTTACACTGTGCTCTAAAAATATTTGATGCTGTTCCACATGCTGAACTCTCCACTTCTGTAAAATGTTGACTCCTGATCTTAAGGTGGATTCAGCCACCGCCTTATTTGCTTCTCTCATTGTCCTGGATCCTCCTCGTTCTTCACCAGAGGGAAAAGAAATGTTCAGTGCTGAGCCAATGTGCTCGGGTGGCCGTGGCTCTCTCCTTCTCTGTCACGCCAGCATTCACAGCTAACAGGTGAGGTCCCCTCCAGTCATCCAACTGTTCACATCGGATAAACCTCCTTCTTCTGCTCCCATAGCCTTCAGTGCTATGGTAACCTCTGCATGGGTTACAGTGTCTTCTTCCATGGATGATCAACTCCAATCAATTCAGTGAACATGCCCACCCAACAACAGGCTCCCTGACTCATGTTTTATCATCTGAAGCAACACATTTCCAGTTGATATGGAAAGACTCCAGTTTAGAGTCAAGTGGATTTTCGCCGAAACGTATATTTTCACCTCCTTTTTTTGATCAGCACTCTAAACTTAAGGGGAGTTTGAATGAAAAAAATGAGCGACGGTACATATACATTTAGATATGAGATTTCAGTTCGTACCCCAATCTGTGTGTTGGTGGTTTGTGTTGTTGGTTTGTATGCAAAAACGACTGAACGGAAACCGTGACACTTTGGCACAGATTTGGATAACTGGACGACTCAGAGACTTTTCCTTTTTTTTACTTTCTTTAACATTGCAAGAATATTTCCCAAGTTCTGTTAAAGTACTGTATGTTTGAAAGAACTAAATCATTACAAGATGACATAAAGAATAAAGTAATGTAAACGTACCATATGTAGCTGCAACCACTGACAACAATGAATAATTACGACCAATGCAAACAGTTGAAGGAAAAAACAGCTGAATTATAACCACCTAACTGTTGGTTATTCCTTCTGTCGTACGTCATTTGCAACAGAACTTTTAAGAGAGACGGTCGAAGCCACAGGTAAAGCTGATAAGACTCAAGGTATATCTCAAAATAGATAAGATATGTCTCAACATTTAAATGAAGAATTGATACATATATCAACAAAGTCTATGTATCCAGTCCCTGGTACTCATATATCTTTATTTCTTACTTTAATTACATTCATAGGTTGGTGTTTGAATATGTATAGAACTGTTCATTTTATTTTGATATACACTTTGTCATTTGAGTTTTGATTTTTGCCTTCTTGTCCTCCACGTTGATGCAGATTGAAAGTCAGATCTTAATTTTGAAGTTTTTTCCCCAGGGATATGTAAATGCTGCCAAAAATGGTCATTGGCATTAATAATAAATATATTAGATAAGTTAATAAAATCAATTTAATAATAAGACAATTTGCGCTGGGGCATACATATTCATTATTTAAACATTGATTGGAATTCATGGATATTCATATGAATATGAGTATTGATGTTATGTCAAAATAGTGTTTTTCCTATGAGAAAACATAAGAGAGCTCCTACATTCACAGGAAAGGGGATCCTATATGTATATAAGGTGCCATTTATATAGAGGTAACCACTGACAGAGAGCATGGAAATCATCTCTGTGGCTTTAACACAAGTCTTTGATCACTATTAGAAACCCTGAGGTGCTCTCCAGGCGTCCACTGTACGATCTGAGCAACCTTTATTTTTAGAGAAGTGGAAGCCAGGCTTTTATGTTGAGATTGAAATAATGCACACGACGATATGTGATATATATTCAAAGCTTAACTTGAGGGAAACTCAACCTTTTAGATTGCAGGTGTACGTTTGTGGCATCAGGGAGTTGGGAACAAACCAATCACAGATGAGTAACATCATTTATAAGCCTCTTTTGATTTTATAAAAGGATTAGAAAAATGAAAGACCGCATTTTTAGGTCTTTCAAGTCGTTTTGTATGTCAAATGTTTGTAGCTCCGGAGCAGTACAGCTCCCAGGAATCGATCCAGGTGCACTGATGGGAATAGTAACCTCTGCTCTCTGAGGAACACTGTGGACAAATATTTATACTTTGATAATTTCACAAGGGATCGAAGAGAATTTGACTGTTTATGATGACCAAGACTGATATTGACAAGAACAGGTCGAGTATGAATTAATTTTGAAAAGCTTACTTAATGTATAATGTTTACAACAACAGAGGAATTTGGAAATTGTTGATGTGTATTGACAAACTAGAAACTACAGAATACACACAATACATATTTATACATTTGTGCTGTGGATATATAAATATATCTCAACACAAAAACCCCTTTGCATGTGTCACATTATTCCACAGAGTCAGGCTGTGATCTGTTCTTTACCTAATTAGCTGCTGTGAGCTCATTGTCATTCACACGTGCATGTTGCAAAACAGAGACTTGATCGTCATTAGGTAAAAACATGTTTTGACACTAACGCTCGTCTCTTTTTTATAGCTTATTAAAAAAATATCAGGGCAGCAGTCACATAGCTTCGGTTGTCACGTTTGGCGGCTCTTGTCATAGCTGCATCTGTGTGTGTGAGTCAGACCCTGTGTCAGGGCTCGGGGCTATTTTCTCTAATCAATTCAAGATGTATAACCAGTTTCTTTGCTACTGAAAGAGAATGGCTCTTCAATTATTTCCTGATTAGTCTTCACCCCTGTCATTAACAGCTGAACATTACGCTCCCGAAAAGAGGATCATCATGTGAGAGCCCCACTTCATGCTTTTAGTGTTAAAGTGCAAAGCAAGTGGAACTAGGACTAACAACGGACTCTCACACACTAATCAATTAGAGGATATCAGAGGTCATGTTTGTGCTGCTACAACATGTTGACACAGATTCAGAATCGCAGTTTTATCGATGAAACCTTGTTTAACATGACCAGTGATATATTTTACTTGCAGAAGGACAAGCTTTTTTTGTTCAGCTCCTTAATCTGCATCCAAAACAACACCACAGAGCAACTTTCATTGAATATTGACTGTTCCTCTGAAAATCTTTCTTGGTCCAGATAATGATCTATCTGATAACTGCAATGGCAAATCTTAGCGTTCATACCTCCACCAGGGCCCAGCAGGTTTCTCAAATTCACTAGATCCGGAGTTGTATCTGGATCTGCACTAAATTGCACAGACTCACATCAGTAAATGTGTCTGTTTTTTTCATCAAGATCCATAGATTTTTTTGTAACAATATTAAAAAGATCTATTGAACTGACCCCTAATCTGCACCAAAATGTAATAGGTTCTTCCCTGACCCAGACTGCATCCATCCTCAAGGATTATGATATCTGCTCAGTACTTTTTTTTTTTTTTTAAACCTGTCAACGGCCAACAAAATTCTGAATGCAAGAACATAACCTCCTTTCTGGAGGTAGATTTAATATTTGTTAAATTGAACACCAGCGATAAAAGGTTCTTTCCCTTTGTTTACTAATTTCTAAAACTCTGTGCCTCTGCTGTACTGACATGTGCTGAACCTTCACACTGTGAAACCATGACTTTCACCACATAATACTTGTGAAACCCACACGTCCCATTAGTGTTGACCTGAAAGGCCTGTGGGAAAGCAGGCTCAGCAGGGTATTGGCAGAATAAATCAATATTGCTCCAATAAGCGAGGGGCAGGAGAGAAGCTTTTAGGTTATGGCTGTAGTTTTAAACACTGGGTGGACAATATGTTTTAAAATAACTTGTTCCCCTCAGAGATGAACAGTGGTGGGAGAAGGACTGAAATAGATCCTTTATCCCTGTGCACATGTTCCTCAGTTATGTCTCATACTTTTACTGATTTATCAACATATCGGCAGCCGTTAAATGTAGCAGCGTTAACTCTTTAAGTAATTTGATGAACCCACATGTTAGGATCGAAGCTAAAAGTAAATGTCCCTTAGAACAATACCACAGTAGAAGACACTTCAGTTCTCAGAGCTTTCTGTCCACAGACTGTTTAGCGAGGTCCTTCCAGTATACCGAAAATGACAGAAATGATAATTGAGAAAAATATATGTCACTTTAGTTTGTTCCATCTCCCCTCCACCAACACGGATCAGACTGGGATTATGACCTACACTGCAGCCAGCCACCAGGGGGCAATCAGGATACTTCAGCTTTTTAGGGGCCTTCGAGTCGTCCATCTTTATATAAAGTCTTTGGTTCGGACCCTTGAAGCATCTGAAGTTGCATGTTTCCATTCCTCTTGTAATTACTGCACTACTGAGGCTGCAGCAGTTTCTGGAAGCTGTATTAATGTGTGTGTGAAGGACACTTGTACAGTTAAAATCAGATTACTGTCAAAGGATAAAGCCTTGGTGGACTATATGATGATGGAATTAAATCCACAACTTTGAATTGTATGTGTTTTTAGGTTACGTTTCATAATTAAATGCCAAAGTGCTATGAAAATAACATTTAAATACCCAGAATGTATCTCTACACAGGACACCCTATGAGGGCCATTGTGATGACAAAAATATTTCCAGGACAAGTCTGTGAATATTCAGTATTTTCTTGAATCAGCACACTGGGCAAAATGGGGATAACTCGGAGAATATAATGCCCAATAAATGTTATTATTTTTTTGTAATTTCCCAAAGAACTGCAGCATCTATAAAAGCGTCATTAATTACAGCCAAGGTTTATCTTGAAGTTGTAGTCTTGTATAGGTGGGAGTAGTTTCACTTCTGCTACATTTCATTACCAGTAGTTAATGTAATAAATAACCCTTTTACTCCAGTGTGGATGATTATTGTGCTAATGCTGCTGAATATAGGTGAGCCCCTTGGGCGCTGAATCCCACAGAGACACGTATCCTTTGGGAAATCAGCCTTATAGGGGCAATTTCACCGGGAAAAACGACTTGCGCTCCATCACTCCCCCGTGCCCGGTCTGTGAAAACATTTTCACCGGCTATCACTGCTAAGCTCCTGACAACACGTTGTGTGACATCAATATTTATACAGAGTTGGCTGTGCTTTTCTGTGTCGGTCCAGAGAAATGAAAGGGTTTGAAGGGGAAAACTGATGCAAAATAGAAATAGTCTCTACAATTCTAAACAATTGTGTATGTCGTTTTGGAAATTATTAATTACAGGCAAATAATGCACAGGATGATCATCGTAAGATTGCACATTATATTCATATAATTCTGTCCACCATAATAATGCATGTGATATTTTACATGAAATAATAAAAGTTATATTGCACATAGTTGGATGGACAGGAGAGCATAATTAAAGGAGTGATATTGAACATCCTAAAAAAATATAATTTGTAAAATTGTGTCAAAGATTGCTGGCTTTGATTGTATGTTTTATAATTTTATTTGATAATTTACTTACGCTAACACTGACACGAATGCTTATATGCCAAAGAAAATAGAACGTAAAGACTGGAGGAAATGTCACAATGAAACATTTGCTCTGAATCAAACTAGTGTCCATGAAATTCATTGACTGACAAAAAAGATAATTTATCAAGCAAAAATGCCACATTTTATTTTCTTAGCTGCTCTGATGTGAAGATCTGCTACTGTTAATTGTTTTGTATGCACTGCAGCAAAACACACCATCTGCTCTCATATGCTCCTCATTAATTAACACATTGTTCTACTTGGAGAATGTGACGCACAGTCACTATAAAAATTCAGAGAATGACGGAAAGTTGAAGCATGAGAACCAACATATCACCTCTGTGTCAGGTATTCAGATGAGCAAATATTAATTCCTTGATTAACGAATCAGAGCTGGTGAACCTGGACCTGCTGGAGTCACTGAGTTATCAGGGGCCAAGGCAACACAAGAGATGTGAAATCGTTACATGCTCGGCAGCTGAGAGGATAAAAGTGTCCAACCTACTGGATGTGAAACACCCACACATTTGAATGGAAGAAATCTTCAGTGGTGTCTCTCTACAGAATAAATAAATAGGAACTCTTCCCTTTGGTTTGAGTTTTTGTGCGTTGTTGTGGGTCAAAACAAGACATAGTGGTACACAAAGCTACACCAACTTGGAGCATCCTTCCCAATGACCATAGCCAAAATCTGACTAAGATCAAATTCAAGCTGACCACCTCCCTACTCACTTACCCCCAAGTTTTTTACTTTTCTAGCTTTTATCCTTCAATCTTCTTTTTTCACCCCATTACAATTGCGTGATTGGTTATTGATTTGGTTATTTTCAGATTGTGCAGCAGCCACAGAGCCTCTGAAGTTCTTTCAAGGCTTCCATGACTCATAACACACGCTGCAGAGTGACTGTGTGTCATGTGTTTACCTGCTAATCCTTTACTATCCCCGTGTGGCCAGCAGTGATTACTGCAGGCCTGGGAACAGCAGTAGCTTTGTCAGCACACAACTTGTGGAAATCTATGTTCAACATAAAGGACAAATGACGACAAAACTTTATTTGAACTCAATGTCAGTATTGTCATTGGCAATACTTTAATTTCACAATGTACATATGCATTCAATGAAAAAGCACTTTAAGTCCCAGCAAGTTTCCCGTTCATCTCTAGAGTTTGTTTTAATGATCAGTCTCAAGTAGCAAATTCAGTAAGAAATAATTTTTTGTGGCTACATAATATATTTTTTTAAGAGTTGTGGATTATTATTTCTCTGCTGTAGAGGCTTTATCACTCTTCTTTTGCCTCATCACTCTTTCCATCTTCATCTTTAGTTTCCTCTGTTTTTTCCTCTTCACCTTTTTGTTCGTCTTCCTTTTTCTCCTCCTCTTCTGCTTTTTCCTCTTCCTTCGTCTCCCCTGTCACTGCCTTCTCGTCCTCTCTTACATCCTCTTCCTCGTCATCCTCGTCCTCTACCTCCTCTCCCGTCAGGCGCTCCAGGTCTGTGATGCGGTATCTCAGAGCTTTATCTGCGCTCTTGTAATTTCCCAGAATCTTTTTCAGCTTTGTCTGCATCAAATCCATAGTGCTATACAATCTGTTGACCTGCTCCTCCAGCTCTTGCACCTCAGGCAAAATGTTAGCGGGGTCCAGCTCGATCAAATTGTCTTTCAGGAGGATCTGCCGGCCTTTGTCTTCCAGCATGCCTTTAGCATCCGGATACTCGGTCAGAGACTCCATCAGGTCGTCCTTGGATAGGCAGAAGAGGTCTGAGTATCCGATGCTGCGGATATTGGCTGTCCGCCTGTTCCCTGCTTTGCTGCCTTTGATATTGAGGATGCTGATCTCACCGAAATAGCTGCCACTTCCCAAGACAACAAACTGCGTGACGCCATCGTCCGCAACGACTGCCAGTTTCCCATCTTTGATGATATACATCTCGCGCCCAATGTCGCCCTTCTTGCAGATATAGTCTCCGGGGCTGAAGACTTGAGGCCGCAGCTTGAGCACCAGCTCGATGAGCAGGCCAGCCTCGCAGTCGGCAAAAATACGAACCTTTTTTAGCGTCGCCATGTGGACCTGGATGGCAATTTCAGCCTTTAGTTTGTCTGGGAGGTACCGCAGCACCTCATTTTCATCCTGCGCCTTACCATTGTTCCACAGATAGTCAAACCACTTGATGACTCGCAGCTCGAGCTCCGAGCTGACTTTTCGAACCTTTCGATGAAAAGAAAGCACATTAAAAAGACAGTTGACATGATACTGTTTCAACATTTCAATGGAAAGAAGAAGGCCATTTACCCGCATATATTGCTTGATGTTGTCGATTCGGGACTGAAACTGGGCTTGGGCAGCGTTCATGTTGGAGATCATGGTGGCGATGTTTCCTACAATTGTGGCAAAAATCAAGACTCCAACTAAGAAGTCGGCCACATGGAAGAAAAACTCTGAATCCACAGCTGGTGGTGGCATTTCTCCGATGGTGGTCAGGGTCATTGTGGACCAGTAGAGGCTGAATGCATACTTCCTCATGGGCAGTCCAAACGCAGGCTGCTCTGGATCATCCAGAGCCGGGTAAACCCAGTCGTCGGCCCCAAAACCAATATACTTGGAGAAGGAGAAGTAGAAACAGGCGTTCCAGTGGATGATAATGAGGATGTACATGATCAAGTTCCCGATGCGGAAGATGTTGGGGTAATTGGTTTTGGTCTCTGTCCTCGTGAAGAACTCCAACATGCGCCCGATTCTCAGCAGCTTGTTGATGCGGATCTCCGGGTAGTTGAGGCCCAGGACGATATAGAAGACGTCTGTGGGCAGCATGGAGACAACATCGAGGCGAAACTGGAAGCTGCTGATGTAGCGATCCCGCAGCAGCTTCTCATCTTTCACCAATAGACCTTGTTCCAGGTACCCTGCATGTAAAGAGGTTGACACTCCATAAGTTTTATAGAAGTAAAAGTTCCAGAGAAAGTAAAAGTTCCTACCTAAAGTAACTCCTAGTACTGCTGTAAACACCCCCTGATTGCACTTGGATAATCACCCCTTCAAACTCATGCTGCGTGAGTGGTGATGAAGGTATCTCAAAGAATGTCAGCACTCATATAATTTTCTGTTTTATCTTTGATCACATTTTGGTCACATTAGTGTGAGCTGTAATCAGTCTTTATTTCCTGATGATCAGAGTCTCATTGTTATTCAAATGTAAAAATGCAATAATGCCATAGATCCAAGATGGGAGATGTTGTCAGATCTGCAAAGCAAAATGTTTAAATTGCTCAAAGGTTGGGTTTGCATATTGAAAGGGCATTTTAGTGCAGCATTACATCAAACAGATCTGAATGCTGTTTTTTGTGAAAGTTTGTTTCAGTGTGTAACCTGTAAAACTGGACTCACACATGTGGGTTGGAGGCCTCCATTGTAATGCTGCTCATTCCCTTTGAGCGTGGTGAAGTCATGTGTTTGCATTGGGGCACTGTTGTTAAGTCATCTGTTCATGCAACAGTGGACACACCAGCCAATCACATCAGGCTTAAAGAAATTCTCAAGGGCAGACACTAGCCGATTAGATCAAACATTATTGCGAACTAGTGAACCTGTGGTTTCATCTGGCTGAGGATTGTATTTCCTGTGTTCTTCTGTTTAACACAGCATTGATAGCAAGCCTGGCACGTTGGCCAGAAAGAATTCTGTGTCCCATGCATGTAGCTGTGATTGTTGTATCAGCACCAAGTTGCAATGCATTTACTTAAGTGCAGTGTAAGCAATGTGTGACACAATTCATGGTCCTTGTTCACAACAATCTGTGCAATATACATTTGGCTTCAGAAGTCTGAGTTTTTTTTCTCCTTGAGAGTGTTTCCTTGCTGAGCTGCAGTGACAGTAACACAAAGAGGTGCATTTATAAACTTGCTTTAAATTCCAGGGCTCATATTTACTTTTGCTGAACTTTAGAGGGGATTTTTGTAGAGGCCAAGAACTGTGGATTTCATCCTCCACCACTTACACTGAATCATTTCCTTTGAAGACTTAACATGATGAACAAGCACAGCAGCCAGAAACTTCTTCAGTTGAGCTTGCTATACTTTGAGCCTGTGTCAGTTGGGTTATTTACCTGTTCTGAGCCTGAAGAACATATCAGCCAGGTAGACCAGGTCGGAGGTGTAGTCCAAAACAATCCAGTACATGAAGTAGTTGTCCTGCAGCTCCTCAAAGCAAGCCCTGGAGATGAAAAGGCCAACAGTAGTGTGTTTGGTTGAATTCCTGTTGTGCCACTGCTACAGCTGGTGTGAAGCCAATCTTACTTGTCTGAGTTAACACAAAGAGAAGATAATTTCCTGCACAAAGCCGACTCGCTGCTAAAATCACAATGATATGTGTCAGCCTCCCACAGGATATGATATGAGTAACACTCCATGGGGCTGAAACTATAAACATTAAACCAGCAGGGAAACAACTGGAATCACAGATTATAGATGTTACCTGGCTATGATCGTCACCCAGTTGTACATGACTGGCAGGGTGATGATTAACAGCCAATGGTAATAGAGATTCCCAGCAGGATTAATGACAAAGAATTCTTTGGGTCTAGAGAGGAAAAGACAGAGTGAATTAAATAGTTGACAGCATGTAGTACTTGAAAGGTTGTTCTAAATTATGTACTTACTTTTCTTTATCTTTTTCTTTTTCTTTTTCTTTTTCTTTTTCTTTTTCTTTTTCTTTTTCTTTTTCTTTTTCTTTTTCTTTTTCCTCTTCTTTTTCTTTTTCCTCTTCCTTTTCCTTTTCTTCATCTTTTTCCTTTTCCTTTTCATTTACTTCCTCTTTGTCTTCTTCCTGCTCTTCTTCTTCTTCCTCTTCTTTTTCTTTTTCCTTTTCCTCATTCTCCTTCTTTCTGGAATGATAATTGGTGCATTGAAGAAAACAGGACATTAAACATCCTTCACTCTGCGAAAAGGTTTCATCATGACATAATTAATCTTTACTGTCCTATATTTCCTTTTTCACTTTTTCTCCCTAGAACAGGAACAATTAGCACGTTAATTAAAGTCTCTTCAGTAATGGGTCTCACAGAAGTGACTTTAAAACATCAAATAGAAACCAGAGCTTCACTTATCACTGTTTGACCCCATTCATGTACTTACTCCTCGCTGTTGTTGCTGTTGTTCACGTTGAGCAGACAGTGAGGGTTTGGTTGAAGTGCAGGTCTGAAACAAACACAGAGTTAATTAACGACCAGTCGCACTTTGTTGGTTCTCATTAATGAACCCTTTGTCCTCTCTTTGAATGAGGGAGACACGCGTCTTTGAAGGTTTCGCTTACATCTCGTCCTCTCTGCTGTCAGAGGGGATTCGCTTTGCAGGGTGAGGCGCCACAGTGAGGTGGTGATGGGTTGCTGGGGTGGTCATGGCAGCAGATCTGATGGAAATAATCGGGAGACTTCACTCACATACAGAAGTCAATTTATATCCATCCATCCATCCATCCATCCATCCATCCACACAGCTTGACCTATGAGGGTTGCAGGGGAGCCACATTTATTATACATATAGATAGATGGTAAAGAGATAATAAATATCTTTCGAGATTTGGACCCTTGGTCAGACAAAACAAGACATTTGAAAAGATTGTGGGTCTACTGGATTTAAACCTGCAACAGTCAATGATTAAAAAAAAATCACTGTATAACAGAATTTGTCATACAGCATTTTTTGAGACCATATTTACAGTGTCATAAGAAGCGTAGAAAATAATGACGTCTCGCGCAAATTGTACCGCATCAAATATCGCATTGCCAATTAGAGCAAAATGTGAAAATATCCTCCCTTAAAACTGTACTGAATTAAATCTGCAGTCTGATATTACAGGAACAAATTGTATATATTCGTTTATCATTCCACATCTGTCCTCCCTTTCAGCTCATAGATCTTCAAGCACGTCACATATGCTGTAATATTCTCCTCTGTGTAATAATGTAAAATAGTTTGTTTGACACATCTGGTTCTGTGTGTGTGTTTAAGGACAGCTGTGTGAAAGTAACCAGACATCATGAGAGGTAAATTTCAACAAATCTGTTCACAACAACTGTACTATAAACATGTGGGGCTACAAAGATTCCTTCGAAATAGTGTGGTTCCCTCTGACTGAACTTACCTTTTCCTCCTGTTAATGTGACGTAAAGCACATTTAGCTTTGCCCCTCCTGTAGTTTTCTTTTAGGATCTGGAATCTGGCCTCTCACCGCAGAAGAAGATTTATAGCATCAGTTATCAGATGCTAATAATAATAACATGCTGCCAGACACCTACAAGCATTGAGTCTGCCTGTGTCATAGAGTCTCAGTGACCCTGATAAGGATTTGTGGATTAGACTTGGCTGAGAAGAGGTGAAGCATAGTCACTCATCCAGCTTTGTAAGTCCGCAGCAGTGAGGGATAAACTGTCAACCATAGTTTGGACGAACCTCAATAAACTGGTTAGAATGGATCCACAAGACTGGAAACCTTTCAGTGTTCACTTTTAGTTTTTGAACTGCAACGCGCTCTAATTTTCCTGACTGGCAGAGAGTGGAACAGCAGAGGATTTTATCTTCTCACACACACACACACACACACACACACACACACACACACACATTAGCCTCTCCTGCTCACTCAGCACTCTCAGGCATATCCAGCCCTGATCCTATTAGATGCTGCCGGGTGTTACAGATTTCAGATCAGCTGCACCGGTTCCTTTTATTTGAATAAGAATCACGACAGGTGGGATCAAATCCAACCCTCTGTCAGTATCAAGTGCTGTAGCTTAATAACAGGAGATCCTTCTCGCCTCACGCCCTGTGGTTGTGTGGCTCTCCCTGTTGGCTGATGTGGTGTTTGTAGTTCTGTGGAAACACAGCGTCTACTTGAACTGAGCACTGTGCGGGTGAATCAAGCTGCTGCTTCAGGGTCAGTGTCCTGGTATTGTATTGAAATTCATCGTGATGCCTGGGCTTTCCTTGCATGACCTCCACAAATGAATAAAGACAGTCGGCCACAGAGAGAAATAAGAAATATAGGAAGAGACGTGGGGAGGACTTAAACAGAGCTTGCTGCAGATGTATGATCCTCATCTAAATATTTCCAGGTCTAATTAATCACAACTGAAACACAGTATTGCAAAAGTATTTTAATAAAAGAAAGACAAAAGATTACAAAGACAATCTTTAATTGTCCAATTCTGAAGTGAAAACACTTGTTTTGCCTCACGAAGCGCATATACTGTAGGTTAGATAGTCTCTTTTAAGCATGTCACAGCCTTTTTCTGCTATGTTGGTGCACCTACAGCACCCACCGCTGCCTGCCAGCTTCTGTCTTAGCTGCTAAAAGAGGAGCACTTCGGCTGGAGATAAGGGGAAGATAACGACACTGCAGCAGGATCCGCTTCCATTCCAGCTGCGGCAGCCTAAACTGCCACCGGGGCAGCGCCGGCCTCAGCGGCACCAGCGTCAGCAGGGACGTCGGCTGCGGCCACATCTGCAGCCACCTCAGGGGCAACGTCCACGGGGGCCACGTCGACTGGAGGCACATCCACAACAGCAGCATCTACAGCTGCAGCATCAACCGGTGCAGCATCAACGGCAGCAGCATCATCAACCGGTGCAGCATCAACGGCAGCAGCATCAACCGGTGCAGCCTCTACAGGGACATCAACCACAGCGGGCTCAGCAGCAGCTGCAGGGTCCACTGCTTCCGGCTCTGCTGGTGCTTCCTCAACCACAGCTGGCTCAGCCTCAGCTGCCTCCACCTCTTCAGCCTCCTCTTCCTCGTCAGAGTTCAGAGGGGCAGCACCAGCGGGCGCACCAGCTTTGGGAGCAGCGTCCCCTTCCTGAGCATGAGAAATAGAAAGGAAATTACTTAGAGTTGATACATAGACAGTCCACATAGTTTTGTCTGTTTTCAGAACCATCCATCCATCCATTATCTGCCACTTATCCTTTCACAGGGGGGCTGCAGCCAATCCCAGCTGATATTGGCTGAAGGACATTTGGATGGGAAAAGCACAACACGGCCTGGGAGCACAAATGTATAAAGTCTTTTGTGGCAGAGGAGCTTTGAAAAGTGTGAGAAAACTAGTCAAGTGACAAGTCCAAGCTTTTGCTGGGAGATCACAAAGGCCCTGTGAGAAAACAGTTGGCATAAAGTTTAGAAGACATTTATCAGGGGTCAGAGAGGTCAAACGGAAAATCCCACTAGTTCCATTAAAGGAAAAGTAGGGTCCAGCATCACTGAAAGATCACTGGAAAGTCATGAGATCCTTATTCAACTTCAAATCCTTCTCCTGTGTGTTTACCCTTTTCACCAAAGTCCAGTACACTACTGCAATAAAAGTGTAAAGAGAATTTTTCCTCAGATAAGATTTTATCATTTTGATGAACTACTTTTCAACTTAGTTAATCAGCTCTCTTTTTTAAAGGACAAATACAATCAACAAGAAAACAAGTACAGGTAAAAACAGTCAAATAAATTCCTCTTCAGTTTCAGGGTCCTGGTATTGTGGAGGTCCATCATCATTATTTAGTGAGACATTTGATCATAACAGAGCAAATATTAATGGTGTTATCACCTGTGCTTTCCCTACATGTGCCATACATACAAGAAACTAGTTTACCAAGGTAAAAATATACCTCAATTAATATCACAAAGAAATATTATTATTCTGTCAAATGATTATTTGAATTGAAACATCTTCATTCATTTTTGTGTCACCAAGTGAAGTCATCTTTTGTTGTTCTTTCCTCAGGGCTCTATGATAAATCATTACGTCTGCCGTCAGAATTTGGTTGAAAATGAAATTCAGCTAAACTTGTCAAGCCAAGAGTTAATTCCCTTTTCCAAATGCTGGAGTTCTGCCTTTCATACCAAATCTTTTTTAGGAGAAACAAACACATAGATTCTAAGGGAGAGCTCCTAGATTTGACACAGTGAAGCAGGAGGACAAGTGTTTTTGATCCACAAGTAGCCTCAAAGAGTGAAATCACAATATTCTGTTCTGTTTTTGTTTTTTTTACTTTGTAAATTACCTTCATTCTCCTCAGCTTTATGTTTGACAATGTACGTGATTTAATTGATGGTAGTTATAAATGGTAAACACTCTCCTTGGTTTAGATCTGGAACTACATTTTACATGCATGCAATGTGAGTGACTTTTAACATTGGCGGTGCTACTTTCAGGTGTCCCTCGTTATTGGGTTCAGACAATAAACATGGATGGTGTCCATGCTCTTTCTTTACCCAAAGCCCTACAGTCGGTAGAGTTAAAACTCTGCCCTACAATAAAAGGTGTCCTCTCACCTCTGTCTCCTCCTCTGATGCATCTTCAGCCGCCACAGGAGCCACAGGGGCCACTTCAACTGGGGACGCTGGTGCAGCAGCAGCCTGCATCAGTGAAACTCATTTAGCTCTTTTTGAATTCTCACAGATTTGCTTCTGTAATGTAAAGTAGTGTTGTGCCGTATGTGTGCTCTCCATTGCAAATTTTTAACCTTAACCCACAACATTAATAAACTTACAGGAGCATCAGCAGCAGAAATGAAGGGGTTTCCAACTACTCCCTGGAAAATACAGATTAATGATTAATGCCAAACTAACTAGATTGATGAGCAGATGATTTATTTTATTTTCTACTTCTATCTTTTCTTAATTAAATTTGTCTTTTTTTCTTTTGGTGATACTGCTGAAGCCCTTCTACCTGCTGCTGGTACAGCCTGTACATCTCCATCCACCTGAGGGCCTCATTAGCATGCGCCGCAACCTGCGGAAGAAATACCAGACGTCTCCAGACATGCTCGTGCAATTAAGAAGATGATTTGCTCTCTGTCAGACGCCCATCACACCGCGCATTCGATGACAAGACAAAAAACTTGGCAGGACATGCCGAGGCAGCCAGACACATCCACAGATGCAGACCTCACGGAAAAACAAAGACAGATGACCTCTTACCTCAGAACTTTCACTCCCTGGAACCTGTGGATTAGGAGGGGACGGAGAGAAAACAGCTTTGTGTGATAATTCAAAAGAGAAAAGGGTTGTTGTATGTAGTGTGGTGTGGAGGTTACATGTTTAAAAAGGGATAATTCGGCGGAGAGAAAAGAGGAAAGACTTACAGGGGCTGCCAAGCTAGTGGCCAGCAGGCACAACATGATCACCAGCAGCTTCATCATGACTCAGTCTAGACAAAGACATATCATATGACATATTGAAATAATTATAAATACTTCAAAAGAATGAAAGAAGCAAGGAGAATAAGGAAAAAGATGCAATAAAAATATGAATAATTGAAATTAAATAATAACTCTATATTAAATTAAAGAGCAACATTATTACTACAGAAGTTTTTAATATATGCAGGATAAAGTTTTCTAGCTACAATTCAGAAATTCCTTATATCTGACAATCCATTACCTTTTTTCTTTCCGGTGCAGACAGCGGTTGAAAATGTTTCTCCTCAGGGATGGAAGGTAATCTACTTTATCTTCACAACATGGAAGCCATTTATATACTGGAACATCCCGTGACAGCCAATCACCTCCAGTGAAGAAATATCCTTACACTTCAAAACTGGAAAAGGCATGCAGGGTTAAGGCCCCTCTTATAGTTAATTACATAGTGTGCAGGTCGGTTTCGCACACATACCCCTGTCTTTTATTGCCCTGCAACCAAACTTAAAAAAAAGGGAACACAAGATGGCTTGAAGCTGAGATAAGCATGTGAACTAATGACAGTGACTGAGTGACTTAGTTTGACTTGAAAATAATAATATCAAGTATATATATATATATATATATATATGTATATATATATATATACTTGATATATAAACTTGTCTTATATATATAAGAAAAGTGAAAACTCTCCCTAAAGTATAAATGATCTCATGAATATATTTATTTTTCCAAACCTACAGATTATAAAGAAAGAAGCCACACGTCCACTTCCACCTATTGTATAATAATGGCCATTGCCATCTGGTCCTTTTGATCAAATTTGGGTCAGCCCATTAGATATCACTATGTGCCTGACACAAGCCATCTTTGTAGTTAAAGTGTATTTTGACTTTTAAGTGAGCTCCATGTCCCAGTCATTAACATGGATGAGGCAGGGTTTATAATCTATTCTGCAGCCAGCCACTAGTTGGCGATCAAGATGATTTGGCCCAATTTTGGAGCGCTGTCATGTCGTCCATCTTTAGTGTGATTAATCCCTTATATAATGCATTGTTACACCAGGGGATACTAACGTTTTTGCTTTTGTTAATTTGCCTTTGAATGTTAAATTAAAAAAAAAAAAAAATACATATATATATATATATAAAATATAACAATATTTTAGATCTAACAATAGATTAGAGACAAAACCTCAGGCGAATACAGCTATGTAGAAGATCCTACTCTTTTCTTTCCTCATCTTGATCCTCTCATGATCAACTGGATTTACAATGTGACCATGAAGATGATGCCTGACCCGACAGTTAGAGCTTACATTATTATATCTAACTGTAAATAATTATAGCACTGCCTTCACTCTCTGAAATAGTCCTGCTTACAACGATATCATATATAAATCACTGACAGGGCACATTTTCATGCTGATATAACTTGAATTTATAAAACTTGATTTCACTTGTAGGTACAAATTTTACACTTGATACTTCATTCAAATATAATGTGAACTGCATTTTAGTATTTGAAATAGCAGGACATTTAAGTAATTACCTCACACTCAAACACTGAAATTTACACTCAGTGTGTGTGTGTGTGGTGAAAACACAAACACAAATTTTCAATGGGAAGTACCTTTTTTGTGGTGTCTGACCTGAACTGATCCTTGTTTGCTTTAGCTGGTGTGGCCGCTCATCACAGCAATTTGGAACATTGTAGGTTTGTTTTGTGATTCTAAGTAAGATAATCAGACCTAGTCTGTAATCCACAAAACTGTATTCTAGACATTCTTGCCTCAAACCTGCTGAGCTAATGAGTTTCACTGGGACAACAATTTCCTTAATGGTCCTTAAAACTTCTACTTATCTCGGCACACAATGAGATCGCCTTTTTCTACTGCCTTAAAAAAATGTTGAATAATAAATTAATTATTGCCTGCACCAACAGGAATCCTTTGGGCATATTAAATAAATTCTCTTATCAAGCAAATCAAATTCCCTACAGTTCCTACCCTGCCTCCTGCTGTGCCCTTGGTTGGAACACAATCCTCTCAATTCTCTTCTGCCTTCTTCCTGATCTAAAATACAATTTCTGATTGCACATGTACTGAAACCTCCTCTGTGGTAAATCTGTGGTAATTCCAACTCCTGAACACTTTTCCATGATGATTTTTACCATTCATTTTGAAGAACCTAACCATTAACCTTAACCAGGACCTCAGAAATTATGTTTGGTCTCATTAAGATGCTGCTCCGTGCCCCATGAGGTCTAATACTCCTGACGAGGTTTGTGTTAAAGGGATAATTCACACAAAAATGAAGATTCAGTCATTATCTACTCACCACTATGTCTCCCTAAAGCCTAAATCATATAACATATATATAGCTCTCATATGTCATACATGTGTCATATATATACCTTGATATTATAATTCTCAAGTCAAACTAGGTGCTATTCAGTCACTGTCATTTCTTCACATGCATATGTCAGCTTCAAGTAATCTGTATTTTTTTTTTTAAGTTTGGTTCCAAGTCAATACAAGACAGGGCCATGTTTGAAGAATTGGTCACGAGTTACCCTGTTTACCAATGAAACTCCAAAAGTGGACTCAAACACTTCAACCACAGATAATCAGTGAATTAAAATTTTTGATTGAACTATCCCTTTAATGCTCCGAAAAGGTCCTAAAGAGGCAACAAAAACGTGTACACACACGCACACACACACACACAGACTCCCTGCTGTCATTGCTGGTAATTAATGCTTTTAAACCTGCTGTCAACATGTCCTCATCTGTGAGTGATAGAAGTTACGAATGTATGTGATCTAAAGTTCCAGAGATGGAAACTTCTGAGGTGAGACATAGCGTGACAGGACGGCGCCTCTGCCTCTCTTTTATTCTCTATGAAGAGACGAAGGTTAATTCATGTTGTGACAGGCTTTCGTCCCCAGGGGAGTCAGGATCAGAAAGACAGTTTTCCTTCATGGTATTTACTCTTTAACGACACCGTGGGGAAATTTACTCTACCACATATGTATGCTGGGTTTTATCTATGATGAACTGCACTTGCATTTTATATGCCGGCTCTGACTGTTTAAATCTTATACCCGAGAAGAGACCTGTGGTATTCACTCCCATAATGTATCTGTTAACTTTCCAACAGAAACAGTTATTTTTGCTCTACAGTCCCTCTTCTTCCCTTGCTCTCTGACCTGTGGTGTTCCACAGGGGTCAAACAGAGGCCCTCAGTTGTTTTCAGTTTATCCGTATACACGTTTCATGAACACAAGTTATTTCAAATGCTTTTATGCGGATGATGTGGTTCAGTTGGGTTCACCAGACTGTGACCTCCAGTGCGCACAGGGACAGATTGCAGCAGATAGTGACGGACGAGATGAGACACAGCCAGGCCATGGGAAAGGAATAGCTGTCTCTGGGTTGGGGGTTAGTAGCTGCCCCAACTGAAGGAGTTGAAGTATATCTCGTCCTTTTTCAAAGTGGGTTAAGGATAAATGGGTTGCTGGGGCATCAGTGACTGTTATACTGGAGTTTTGTGGTGAAGAGGGAGTGGTGGAGGTTCATTCTGGCCACACCCAACTGGAAGGAGACTCCAAGGTATAACCAAGACTCAGTAAAAGGATAAAATATCCTGTCTGGCCTGGAAACATATTTGGTTGCCCTAGAGGAACTAGACAGAATAGCAAGGGAGAGTGATGTCGGAAACATTAAACTTAGCCTTAGAAAAAGATGGGTGGGTGGATGGATTTAATTTTATGCTGATGATACTCAGGTTTATTTTCTACTAAATCCCCCCCAAAGTAACAAAGGTTTCACTGTCATGTAGTCGTTGTATCAAATTGTGACAAATTATTCCTTACATCCAAATGGATCTTATTCAACATTAAAATAATACCTAACTAGCCAAAGTGTATGGATGATGACCTTTTCGGGCTGGATGGCTTCATGAGATATAACTATAAAAGATAATGTATATTGAGCAAGAATCTCCAAGTTGATTTAACAAAAATAATTAGCAAAAAAACAGATTAGAACAACACATTTTAGAAAGACAGCATAACAAGAAATTGCTTGGAAAATGTGACTTTATTTAAAAGAAAATTACACAGAAGAAAAGCTTGTTGCAGCATAAGTCATAAATAATGTGAAAATGCAGCGTTTTAAAGTGCCTCATTTCCACAATACTAGTGAAAACTAATCCTGCAGTTGACCGTGGACAGAGAGAAGATGGCTGCTGAAGGTTTACACAAGTCTACAATAAGTTATTGTTAATCTTGACAACTACAAAGTGAAGCAGATCATTCGTCAGAACGGTTTCATTCTATGCAGATGATCATATCATAATGTGGTTCACTATTTCAACGGTTTTCTTAGTAAAAAGCTATTATATGATTATCATAGCATTTTTATGTTAACTCAAGCAAGAATATATAAAAAAGATATTCAGTCCCCATCAGATTAAAGGTCATGTCTGGATGTTAAGGTGGAAGGAAAGGTCATGCTTCTTTTTTGTTTCCTTCATCGGCTTTACACCTTCGCTGGCATCTGCAAAGATAAATGAGGAATTTAAAGCAAATCTTCTATTTCCTATACATTCAATTCATGTGGCATTTTCAGTATACACATTCATTGGCAGTACAGCTTTGAGTAAAATGCATTGTGATATATAGATTAATAATAACCTGGCTTGTCTGTGGGGGCTGGTCCTGGAGAGGCTGCAGAGGATCCTGGGATGGCAGCGGGTTGGCATCAAATGATGGAATCTGAAAAAAAAGAACATATGTCTTTATTTTAAAGAGAGAGAATTCGAGAAAGACTCGCAATTAATCTAATGAATAATTTAAAAGCACATTGAGATGAAAACATTTTCTCTCACATTCAGGTTTTGCTGGGGAATGTTTGGAATATTCTGAGGAGGATAATCAAAGGGAAGAGACTGTGGGGAAAAAACAAACGAATTCAGGATGTGAATAAAACATTTTTCCGGAGCAAAACAAAAGCAGTAAAGGGCAACATGGATAATTAGAGTCGACAGTCATTCGTCTTTTTTTTTTACCTGAGGGACGTTTGTCATCGGTGGGATGTTTGTGATTATCTGAAACAAAAAGCGTGAGAGTTTGTGTTTATCTGTAAAAGTATTTCATATTTATGCTATGTAGTATGTGATATCTCAAAAGTTTGAAATATTTACCCTCTGCTGAGAGAAGTCATAGGGGTAGTACTGCAAAAACACAAACATGTCAATAAATCTAGCTGTTGTTTATTGCACCCGACACATTCTTATGAGAAGAGAAGTTTTCATAATTCATTATGATTCTGAATGAAAAAAGAAAAAACGTACAACTTCCACACTCTGTCTGCCAGGTGGCTGAGGGATGGAGTACTTGATGAATCCGTGGTAGGACTGTGGAACAAAATGCAAGAAAAATGATCACAAAAAAGTAGTGAGCATTGATGTTTTACTGCATTATTCAATATGATGTAGTTCAGTAAAATGTGTTTGTTTATTTACCTGGCCTGCATTGGTTCCACCTAAACCACCAGGGAATCTGTGTGGATAGATCTTTAAAAGAAGAAAATACAATAAGATACTGTTCCACCGAAGCATTATTTCATTTAAAAAAAGAACAAATAAATATTGAAGTGAAACTAAAGGCTGTATACACAGTAGGAGATAATGGATCATACCAGTTCCACACTGTAGGCACCAGGAAGTCCAGCTGGTGGGAGAGGCTGACCACCTGCGAAGGGATTTTTCATCTGGATGGATGTAAAATGATAAAAATGGTCAAAACACATTGATTCCACAAAGAAAATGTTCTGCTTGGTCATGTGTGTTTCTTTACTGGACCAGTCCATCCAGCCATCCATGCATCCATCCGTGCATTTTAATATCGCTTATCCTTTGCTGGTCACAGCTGAGGGAAGCCCAGCTGACATGTGGCCGAGACGCATTGTGCAACCTGGTTGCCAGTCTATCACAGGGCCAACAATCAGACACTCACATTCACACCTACTACCAGATACTGCAGGCAACCTAATCCCCAATCTGAATATCTTTGGACCGTGGTAGGAAGCTGCAGTACATTGAGATAACCCACACAAACACGGGGAGAACATGCTAACCCTAAACAGGAAGACCCCCGCAGACCGGTACTCAAACCAGGAACCTCCTTGCTTGCTTATCAGTATCTAATATGATGTAATTTGTACTTATACTTTATAGAAATTTAACAACTTGCAATGTATAAACATCATTACCTGAGAGGGTGGCAACTGAGGTCTTGACCCTGTGTAATGATTCAGGTAATGAAAAGCTGACTGGAAATAGATAGAGAGGCAGAAAATACAATTTAGATAATTGTGAAATCAAACAGAACTTGGTCTGAATCAAATAAAAGGTGCATTTTCTTCAAACTCACTGGTGCAGCTGAGACTGAGCTCGCCAGACAGAGGAAGATGATGGCCAGGTTCATATTTGAAGAGTGTTTAAGTCCTTCAGAGACAAAATGCATCCTTACAATTTATAAAAATCCAATCAAAATCACACTGGATGGCTGCTTCCTATTGGAGGAGCTGTCCAAGAACTTGTGTTCAACTCACCTGTTGCAGAAAGTGAAAAGATGAATAAATAGATGAACAGCACAGGAGAGGTGGATGGATGGTGGAAGAGATGCCAGTTGTATCCTCCACAGAGTTTCTTTGCTCTTTTATAAGGTGCCAGTTGACCGGAGAGCCAATCACAGTGGATGGGAGTGATGTTGTTCAATGAGTAGGTGCAGGTGTCTAGTCTTCAGCTTTACTAAATGACCAGTGGTCAAATCCACTTTCTGTGTAATAGCAGACTCTGTTTGATTACACTGTCTGAAGCAGAGCACGCCTTCGCACTGTTTGCTCCTCACTCTGCCGCCACTTGCATCAGACTTGTGCATCACTGTGCCCTGTTGTGTCTATAACACACATACGTGCTATATTAATGTAATATTGCAAGTTTTACAACATTTATTAGATGTTAATTGTGTTTCAAATTAATGAGAGCAGCAGGAGAGATGAACACACAATCAAGGTATTCACAGGGGAGAGAATTATAAATGATTTTCTTCAGGTATGAGCTAGAACAATCCACTGTGGATGTGTTTTTCCTTAGTTTTAATAAATTCAGTAGAGAAACCAAAGTGGATTTAGTGAGGTATACTTCACAGAAAAGTAAGCTTATTACAAAAACGGCCTGTTACAAACATTTGAAACTAATAAATTAGATTCTAAGGTGAACTAAGAATATAGCAATGTTTTTTAATGCTGCATCCTCATCCTAAGACAGATAAGAACCAATATCTTTGCAACAACAATCCACATTCCGATTTGTCATTAGCGTAAAGCTGCAACATAACAAGAGGTGAAAGAGGAAACAGGTCTGGTGTTTGTCTGAGTGGTGTTTGTGTGTTCTCCCTCTGCCTGTGTGGGTTTTCTCTGAGCACTCCGGCTTCCTCCCACAATCTAAACAGTTACACTAATGTGCGACTCTAAACGGCCTGTCGGTGTGAAAGGAAGTGTGATGTTTTCTCTGTTTTGTCTACGATACACTGGCAAACTGTCTCTCGCCCAATGTCTGCTGGGATGTGCTCCAATCCACCATGAAGCTCTAAAGATAAGCAGTATGGAAAATAAACGGATGGATGAGAACGGACCTGACTACTTGAGGGAAGATGTTTCATGTTGTTATTTCCAACAGCTTATCTCAGAGTAGACAGAGTTAACTGAGATAAAATAAAATACACACTTGTATTTCATCTAGTAAGGCATTTTTATTTATCGATCACAAGAGATACAATTTGTTCTTCTTTTTCTTCCACAGAAAACACAGCACCATGTTTTCATAAAACAGCCGAGCACCACCTTGCACTTAATGCACAGCACCATTTGCTTTTCAAAGGCACAACACCACATTATTGTGTAAGTTGGGAAACAGCAGGTTCCTGGTCCTCAGTCGCTGGGTTAATTGGGAGTCTAAAAACCACTGGTCACCTGAAGTGCAAAGAGACACAAATATTTAGTATTTTTATTTAGTTTTAACCTGAATTATCTGCACTGTGAAGTAAAGTAACCCAGTGTGTGTACAAAGTACTTGAGTGTGTGCTTTGTGTGTATGTGCACCTGTGTGTGCACAAACGTGCAAATCCTGCTGACTCCAATTTTTCTAGTCGTCGTCGTCATCATCATCATCATCCCCTTTGGGTTTTACAACCTGAAACGACAGAGGTTTCTGATGAGCCAATCAGGAGTGAGGACAGTCTGCGGAGGAGTCGATGTTTCTCAACGTCTCAGCAGAAAACGGTGTGCAGGCTATTTCTCTGACGCAACACTTGTATGAACACGTTGTCCTCGCCCGCTGCTTCAGTTTCCTACCTGCTGCCGTCTGCTGAGGTTATTGTTCTTTCAAATCGATCAATGCATTGTCATGATTGATTGACCGAGTCTTACTGCTTCGAGAAACCTAAATGGCTTGAAATGCAAATCAATAAATATTCTCACAGGAGCATGAGCAGCAACAATGGGTTGGATGGGTGCAGCCGGAGCTGCAGGAGCTGCAGGAGCTGCAGGAGCTGCAGGAGCTGCAAGTACAACAGGGCTGATTGGGGCGACAGGGGCGGCAGTAGCAACCACCGGTGGGTCAAATCCAAACGGGTAGTACTGAATCAAGAGGTGAGAAAGAGGAGAGGAGACGGTTCAGTAAAACCTCCCAGGTCTTCTGTCCCAGAAACTACAACCTGCAGACACTCACAATTTCTACAGTGTCTCTGCCATTCGGCTCCAGGATGTCTTGCTTGATGAAACCACGGACCTTGCAGTGAAATCACACGTGGTTAAAAGTGTGATGCTTCACATATAATCCAGCTTTACTCTGTGGTTTACATGTGGTCTGTAAAGGTGCATTTTGTCAAAACCCAGATAGCCTAAACATTGTCTTAATTCTGACAGTATTGTAGGTTTTAAATTCTGAATAAAGTTGCAAATACTGGACTTTTATATAGATATCAAGTCACTGTGTCACTCACTGGTCCTCCAAGAAGCTTCCTTTGGGCATCGACTGGGAGCAGCTGGGAATGAGAACAGTCAAGGTTCGATCATAGTTAGATCATAGTTAGATCATGATTAGATCATGGTTAGATCATGGTTAGCTCGTGGCCAAAGACTACATTTATGTTGACTTTATTATTAATGTAGCTATGCGTAGAATACTGCACAAACTTTTGTGCATACACAATAACTGTTGAATCATCCTCTCTTATTTTATCCTTGAGATAGATAATAACTGTGTTTTAAACTATGAGGAAAGGTCATTTTATGTCGTTTTAAATTCACAATAATCAACAAAAAAACCTGCCTACAATTGTAATATTTAGCTGTGTTCGTTGAGTCCTGGTTTTTTTAAAATATGACTTCATGCGACTTGATATATGTGTAAAATAGGCTGTAAAAGAATAAACTTAACTTTCACTTACAACTTCCAGAGTTTCGAGTGGGACTCCAGCAGGGATGACCTTGGCTGCCTGTGAATATAACATTCAATTAAACCTTCACGTGAGAGAAGGTCACAAGTCGTCCACCTCAAGTTAAAGTGCCATGAACAGGCTCAGTTCTGTGGACTCTACCATCAGTGGTGACCAGATAATTGCAGACCGGTCACAGGCCCCATTCAGTGATATTTGAAAATGTGTCTTTCTGTACCTGAGCCGGAGCGAAACGGATGTCAAACTCCATGAACATCTGCGGCTGTGGAGAGATTCACAGGAGAAAAATGCTGCAGCTTCAGTTGATCCAAGGTCAGTGTGAAAATGATTCTCACAAACTATTTATTTCTTTACAATTGAGTCACTAAGTCAGCAAATTGCAAGAGGAAGAAATATTGACAATGCTCAGGCAAAGAAATGGAAATAGAACATCTACAAGTGCATGACCAGCCATTTATATCTGTCAGTTATTGCATTGGACATAGTGTGAACATGCAGTGCTCAAAACTAGAAGGTTTGAGAGAAATAAGATGCATATTTTAGAGATGAAATATTTAGAAATAAACAGTCTTTTCCTTACAGGGGCACATAAAGCCATCCCCAGGACACAGGCAACGAGGAGGAGGAATTTCATTTTGAATAAAGCTGCAAAAAACAAGTTTTTATTTTAAGTTATGCGTCATATCATTCACTGCAACATTCATATTTAACATGAGACATGATATTATTTGTCTACGTTACCTGTCCTTCCTGGCAGCACACCAGCACCGGAGGATTGTTGGGGAGGGGTGTGATCGGTGCAGAGAGATCTACTCCTATTTATTTGCTGGGAAAATCGAGGATGAGCAAACCGTTGACATATGACAGGTATTGGTTATAAGCCAAGAAGTGTCTTCCAAATTTGGCAGCTGACATTTAGTGAGAGTTCTCATAATCCGTTCTCTGGCTGGAAAAATGCACGTATATCACATTTCTTCTCTCGATGATGTGTTTAATGAAATGGCTTCTTGCACTATCTTAAAAACTCAAATAGGTCAACAGGTTTGTTTATTCATATCACTGAGGTTTTACCCAGGGAAGTGATATTTAACACAACTGTAAAAAAAAACTGCAGTAAAAGATCATTGTAAAGCATCACATCTCATCATAGGCCTGGAGTACACCTCAGGTGATATACTGTGTTATAGCTGATGATGAATTTTATTATATTACTGTTTCTGCAATCGCTTTACAACATATCCTGTTCATTCCAGTTAAAACTTTAGACGTTTTAACGGTCGATAGCTGAACGCTGAATAGGTAGCGGCTTGACAATACCTGACTCAAGTTCTCTGTATCTAAGCCTGTGGTGATACTGAAGTGCTGCAATTCCCATTAACCGAAGAGAAAATGTCTCACATTGACGATTGGACGACCGCTGGTTCCACTTCCCTGACTGCTAGGACTGCTGTAGGGCTGTATTAAATGTGTCTCATTGTACGAACATGATCGGGATGTCGTGAAGAAAATCATGTGCAAGTCAGAGAAGCAATTACGAAGTTCCACCCAAAGCTTTGGAGCCTTTTCTCAACTTTTATCTTGGTTTTATGTCCCAGTGTGTTTACCTGTTTCTACCCAGTATTAAACAGCAGCAGAGCAGTTTGCAGAACCAGCCATTTCCCCCAGGAGATGGTAGAGACCAAAACTAAAAATGCCAGTAAATATGACATCAGGTGTCCAGAAAACAGGATTCCCAATCAATCTACCAATTTCTAATCTAACTGTATATGTCTTTCTGTTCGTATATGTCAGGCAAATCTCGAGGACCCTTCATCTTGTCAGCTTCACACTTTTCATGTGTATTTTAAATGAGTTTGGTGCAATTTGGACACAGGAATCCAGAGCTCTGGAAGAGCAGCAGCTGGGACAGGTGCATTCACAACAACAGCAACAGCAACTGATTCTCCAGTGCAGGGTTCATGTGAGCTTTACTGAATGTTTAACAAACAGGTGAGCAGCGCTTTGTGCAGCAGCTGTGGCTTCTGAGTCGTGCAGTCGGTCTTTACTTGTCACGCCTCGATTTCTGTAGATCACCTCTCAAGTTTCAGAAAGAAACGCTGCAACATGCATCACCACAGGCCAAGATAACAGCCCATTCCACACAGGCGTGTTAAGAATTTGTTCCGTATTAGTTCTAATGCTGCTGGATGTTCAGCATGTTCATCCTGTCAACTACAGGTGACGTCAGTGTTACTCACTACTTGTTTCTGCTCAAGCTGGAATTAATAAACTGAGTCATGGAATAAATTAAAGAATACACGTGGTTTAAAAAGGGGAACCCATTCAAGTTTCATTTGTTTTTTTCCTTTTTATTAAATATTTACTAAAAAGCAAATGAACAATGACATTAAAAAACAATGATGATTATCACGGTTAGTAAAATGCAGAGGTTCAATATGAAAAACTTCATTGTTAGTTTTCATTAGTAATAATAATAATAATGACATGAATTTATATAGCGCCTTCCCGAGGAAAGGTGCATCACTGATACATTAGTGATGTATTTGATCTTTATACGATATGTGGACATGCTTTCAGACTTGGTTCTGCCTGTGAAGGCTGGAGTTCAGGTTGAACAGATGTCGGGGCAGTGGCCGCCTCCTGCGCCTCTCTCTGCAAACCCACAGGGCCACCGGTAGCGTTCGGCTGCGTCCCAGTGCCGGCCAGCCCCTGTGTCTGCGGGGCTCCGGCTGACGCCATAACCACCGGTGGTGCAACACCAGCCTGTCCGAGGTTTGGGAGCCCGGCGGTGGCCTGGCTCTGCACTGCTCCTGCAGGCAGGTTGGCGAACAGGGTGGGCACGTACATCCCCAGCTGGCTCATTTTAGCTGCCATCTGAAACAGAGGAGAGGGGAACGATGAGGTTGGATCGTCGGGAGGATCACTGAGTTCACCGAGCAGATTGTTTGAACAAGCTGAAGCACTGATAACAAAGTCTGTGTTACTGTACCTCAAGCTCCTCTGAGCTGAGAGCGCCAAGTGGAGAGTTCTATAAAGAATAGTAGCACACGTCAAACAAGATATCAGAGAGAAAACTGTTGAAATACATAAGATCATGAATTATTTTAAGAATATCATTTTGTATTTACCATGGATTGTTGGAGCATGTAGACAAATTGGGGATTCTGTGGATGAAATGCAGCTTGAGTATCATGCAACTTCTACTTTTCTTAAAGTTTGACCATATTATCAAGAAGAAAATCTTATTTTCATATGAGCGGTGCAGTGAGATTCAGGTTTATAAAGGTGGAGTAGACACCTGTTGCTGCATTGGCTGCACTGGCTGAGCTGCACCTCCTGGAAGAGCAGCTTCAGAGGGAGTCTGTGCAGGTAAGACCGGACCTCCCAGAGGTTGATTTGCTGGACTTTGAGGCGGAGGCGCCTCAAGAATCATGGGGAATCCATACGGGGAGGATGGCTGGAGGAGAAAAACACAACATTCTAATCTTAATTTCTCTTTTGTAAATATTCCTGCATCATCTAAAGATGGAAATGAAGTCTTGAGTCTTTTAAACACTTAACACACGTCATTAAAACATCGATTCACAACTGCAATACACCTTGTGGCAAAAAATCACACGCAAGACAAAACAGGATTAGATGTTTTCATCCCCGAGTCATAAATCAGACGTCTGAAAGTCTTCGTTTCCCCAACACGATCTGTTATGAAAGAGTTTTAGGTTGTCTCTGTTTCCCTATATGTTGACAGCCTGTGTGTGCGGGGGGGGGGGGGGGGGGGGGGGGGTGTCACACCCTGTCATCCACACCACCCAAATCTCCTCTTAAAAGCTGTCAGGCCGGGTTGTGGTTGGAAAATACTGTTTTGGTTTTACAGTCTATAGCACGGCACAGAGCAGACGGTGTGTTTCCTAATAATACATTACCAGCTGATTCCTGTACTGCGGCGAGAACATAGGGAAGTATCCGTAAGAGGGGAAAACCTGAAAACAGCAAGAAAACTAAATAAGTTATTTAAGAAAATGATGATAAAGTGTAAAATATTTATAATAATAGTAATAACAATATATATCTTGCTGTAATTTGTTTGCTTTATGTCCTACCCCCTGCTGGAATGTGGCCTGGTTGGCAAGCTGAGGCCCATGGAGGCTGAGCTGCAGGGGGATCATCATCGGTCTGTTCCCCTGTGGAGTCCAGGTGTGATAAGGCATTGAGGGAACGGGCTCGGGGCCGCTCTGAGGACCCAGCTGCTGGGGAACCCCAGGCTGAGGCTGCTCCACAATGAGGGGCTGGGTCTGAGCCTCACGGTTCCGGTTTGCGGCTTCCACAGGCCGAAGTCGTGGAGCTCCTCCTCGTGACTGAATCGACGGAAGGACATTAGAGTAGACCTGAAAATACAAATAAGGAAAATCAAGAAATGTCAGATAATAAAGATACAGAAAATAAATTAAAAAAAAACATCTCAAATAGTGTGTTCAAAGTACGAGGGCACTCACTGGCACTGCAGACACGATTATGGTGAAACATGACAGTAACCTCACAGAAATCATTTCCAGAAACAAAACGAAATCGATGAGGTTTTAATTAGATTTTTACAAGATCAATGAAGGTAGATAAGAAAAACGTCCTCGGAGAGCACTTATTGTAAAACCAATGAAACTGCGGCTGAGGGAACACCGACTTATGCCCTTCTCCCAGAGTCAAACAACCAATCACACGTCAGAAAAAATAACAGACAAATTCAACCTAATCCTTTGGTGTGAAACGTCGCAGAGAGAAACCAAAAAAAAGCTGCCAACTGCCCTGAACTGTCGGTTTTCCTCCAATTACGATGCTGTAACGTCTACAGAGGTGAATGAAGAGACAGAGAAACCCAAGCCGCCTGGTTTTCCTGTTGCTCAGATCAGCTGTGGGTGCGGCTGGTGTGTCAGGAGTCTCCCTGTTGTAATTATGGTCACAGCAAATGTATGTAATGGGACATTTAACTGAGGAAAAAAGAGGAATAGGGAAACTGGAGAAAATGTAGTCTTCAGTCGGGTATCACATTCACAATGTAAAACAACAGTGATAAAGTAGAGTGATTGATTGTAGTACATAGATACTCTATTATATTTAAAAAATGTATATAACATTTTATTTGCCACGATATTTGTATAATTTTTTATTTTTTTAATATATATGGAATATTGTATCCTCCTACCATACCGTATATAAAGATGGATGACCCCCCCCCCAGTCTATCAAGATACTGCAACATAAAGGTTCAATAATTTCATATATTACACAAAGTAATCAATTAAACTATTCGTATTGCTTGTGATAAACGTGTTTATCATCATATTTTGTATTATATATACGTTTTATGTTAAGCTTGTAGAAACCAATGGCCTTGTCACGAAGTCGTATGTTTGAACATCTTCTGCACGTCTCTCCTGCTGCACAGCGACATGGAGACTGCAAGTCAACAGCACTCAATAAAAAACAAAACGTTTGTTTGTTTGTGAGTCCGGGATCTAAATCTCTGTAAAAGCTGAAGGTTTGAATTTGGTGGGGAGAAAAGAACGAGACATATGTCCAGAGCTGCCTGGTGACAATTCATTGGATAACAATATTTGTGGTTTTTACTTTTTAATGATTTTCTTTACATAGAAGGCTGATTACATGTGTTGAAATAACTCACAAATACTCATTTCTTTACTCGTGTTGCTCTCAGAAAAGGACTGAAGCATTGCAGTGCAGTATTTATAGGGAATATATTGGAATACACAATATATTTATACATTCTTTCCTGTGATACAGTACCATTGACGTCACAAACATAGAGCTTGGAATTACATTCATATTGATTAGTTGTGCAAAAAACAGAAACATAAGACAGGAAATGATTGAGTTGTATATTAAGAACCAGATGACAGTGAGAATGCAAATATTATGCTGTGTAAGTTTTGGTGGATAAATGCGGCAAAGGGTCGATGGTGCAGTGAATGAAACTATTGGTCAAGAGGCTGAGTCATGATGAAAAACACTGTGTGGCAGACTTCAGCGATGCAGCTGAGAATTGGGTATTATAAGCTCAGCACTCATCCCTTTCTTAATCTGTCTCGATCCAGGGATGCTGATGAGTGGGCCCTCTGAATGCACATTACAGCAGCATGTCGTCAGCGTCCGCCCACAGGTCTCCAACGGCAGCCTCCTGCAAGACTCGTAATTACACCCTGACTAAACACACGTCTATCTACTTCGTGTGCATATCCTCCAAATCACAAAATATCACTGCATTCTTTCTACTTTTATATGGACTGGGGAACAATATGAAATTAAAAAGATGTTTCGACAGGATATCGTGCTGATTACAAAATGTGAAAAGTGATAAGCATGAAACCAGTGAACAGAGTGATACACGAGAACGTGGAGAAGTTACTGAGGAAATACTGAAATGTAAAAAATATGCCAACAGGTTCGTATGTATGTCTGTATAAATCAATAAAACACACAAAGCATGAATATGATCTGTTTTTACATCCCAGGATGAATTTTAACCATTGTCCCCTCGCGAAGGTGTTGTGCGGAGAACAGCAGTGGTCTTGGTGGTTTGCGTTGTCGTGACTGTGGTCGTCTTCGGGGTTGGGGGTGGGGGAGGAGGTGGGGGGATGACGGGTGGCGGATTTGGCCTCAGACCAGGAAACAGATGCCAAAAAGGGAAGGAAGGCCAGGGAGGAAGTGGCATGGGCTGAAAGTGATTGCCCCTCTGCAGCAAGACAAGATTAATATGTCAAAAATACTTTTAGAAATCATTATTAACCGAGATCGTCTCGTTGTAATCAGATGAATCGTTAATAGATGATAAGATGAAATCAATCCTTACCTCATCACTGTCAGACTCACTGCTAGATCTACTGTCAGACTGACTGCTGTGACACTTCTGCAACAACAACAAAAACATCAAATACAAAGGTTTTTTTTAAAGATCCTTGGAGATTTAAGATCATTCTTAAATCTCCAAGGATGAAAAGAGTATTGATTATTTTGTACTTACAGCAGCAGGGGAATTGATCAAGACGAGGATCGTCAGTAGAAACAACAACATCTCGCGCTTCGAACCTCGATTCAAATCCCATGAAAAGTTAGAGCCGCCCTCACGCCGCTGTCCAGCAACAGCTAATTAATGAATTGGGTATCGAGCCTGCGCCCTCTACCTTCAGTCTGATCCCTTTGGAAAACCCCATTAGCTTTTAAACAGGCTTTTTAAACAGCCTCCGTGCGCCCACGCTGGTCGGGCGCTGCAGAGGTGTGGAACTTCAGATGTGGTCGCTCTCACGGCAGCCTCCGCAGACAAAAGCAAATAGGCGTGAACACCGTTTCATTACCTAAGTCGGCTGTGTTTGTGTAACACTAAAGTCCGCATCCTGTTTTTAATCCCGACGGACTTAAAGTATGTCCGGACACATGCTGGGCTTAATGAAACACGCAGCCCGTTCTCACACTTCACTCCCTAAGTATTCGAACCCTGAGCCAGATTTCGACATGATACGACACAACGATATTTAAAAGACAATTTAAAATACATCCTGTTAAATTCCGGGGACACCAATGTTTTCTTTTTAGCTCTGGATAGTTGCGAAAGAGTCGCCCCGGGGCTCTATTCCCATCTGCAAAACAATACTTGCTCAATCCTTTCGAAATACTGTAATCATCTTGTTTGCTCGAGGTGGACCTTATTTATGTCCTCGCCGGCATCAGTCATTATATTTTTACGACCTGATGCAAGTGGCGTTGTGAGATTTCTTTCCTCTGTGGATGTAGAGATTTAAAAAGCTCTTCCTTCCCGCTGATGGGTGTGAAGTGAGACGACCACTTGTGGGAAAGCAGAGGAGGGAGAGTTCAGTGTTTTAAAGCGCAAAGCCAATGTTATCTGTGTTTTGAGATTTGACACTTCTAAGTCAATCCTTTCTCCTTTACGTTCATGTATGTATTAAATATAACTTTGAGCAAAATTTGATACAGAATGCTTTCAAATCTTATGAAGCAAAGTAGCACAAAGACTAGAAATAGAGCGCAGCCATCCTCCCTCAGTCCAAAGTTCTTATTCAGTTCACTAGTTGTTATGTTCAATTTGTATGATCAAAGTAAAAGTATCAAAGTGTAACAACTAAATGTTATGTCCTGAAGGGGGTTTGTGAAGATGTCTTATTTTGCTTTCAGACATGCACTGAACTCTTGAAAAACTCCTGAACTTACCCAGAGGGACTGAGAACGCTGACTTCCATCGAGCTATAGCCCCCCCAGGTCAAACTAAACACCTAGATATGTCTGAGTCAACCCATGTGACATCACAACAGGAGATTATCCGGATGATCCACCATGAGCGAGTGGGCACGTTGAAGATGAGTTTTTTTTGTGTGTGTTGGACCCAAAACTGAAAAAGAAAAAAATGCATACAAATATCTCAGGAGGAAAAAGAGGTGTCATACTCGAGAAGATGCTGACGAAGATGTCACCTTGGAAAGTCAATGAGATTCAAGATCTTTTGGTGATAATGTTTCAATGTGCTGTTAACAAAAACATTGCAATGCCATTGTGCCTCCTATAGGCGGCTCCACTCTTTTCCGTTGCTGTAAACGTGCCTGAACGGAGAATCTCCTTCTGCCTTTTATGTGTGATACACAAACCTCAAAGGAGATCGTGTGTGAAATCTGCTTCAATGAGGTGCAGTAACTTTCTTGCAAACTTGTCATGACAAAAATGCCCAAAATCATTGCACCTCGCAAAGAAATAGACGAGGCTAGCTGTTTTCCAATCTTCTCAATTATCTCTCGACAAGAAAGTTACATTTTTCCTCACTAATAAACATTTTTGTTCCTTGAACCTGACCATGAATACGTCAATTGGTTCCTTACTTATTATATTATACCAAAGAAGTTTTGTGCAAGATGAAGCATGACAAGGTGAAGAAAAGTGTCCCTTAAGCAAGAACATTTATAGCAGCCTTTGGTTTTCTGTTGGAACAGAACTGCAACCTAACCCCAGGATCTAACAACTATACTGAAACATGAAAGCCGTGCCCTAAGGGACTCGGAAAGGAATCAGAGAAAAATGTGATCTGCACAGCTCTGACAAGCAGCTCTTTAAAAGACCTTCTTGGCAGCAGGTTTTATGATTTGTCTTACCCTGACATGCTCTCAATAATGCAGGAGGCCCACCATGTTTGACATAGGAAATATGAAACACAGCAAAGCTTGGCAGAAAATCACAAAACTTGATTTTAACTGTGGAAAGCCACAAAAATGTATGGGTAATTTGTAGTAAATCATATTTATGACATATGCACTTTTCCATTTTGAGTTATTTTGCTTTGATGTTGAGCCTAATTCAAAAACATGAGGTACATGAGAGGAACAAAACTAAGTACCAAGGTCCCGGTAAGCAGCAACAAAATAGAACACTAATCTAAAAGCTAAGCGGAAGCAACAGTGAAATAAAACAATAAAACAACCCGTAAAAAATATTTTTAATTTAAAGGGGACATATTATGAAAATTCCACTTTTGTAGTGCTTCTACACTTTAAATTGGGTAGCGTTAGCTCGCTGCTGCTACCCATCAGACATTTAAGTGGCCGCATATACAAGGGACCCCTCGGACACCTCTAAACATTGACTCAACAGTGTTGAAGGATGCTGCTGCTGCACCAGCTCCCACTGCTCCCCCTGCGGCCACTGCGGGGATGCGCTGGGGAGCTGGGGCTCTCACAGTCAGGCTCACCGGGGTTGAGGGGGGCGGGGCACTCAAAACAGGTCAATCTGAGGAGGGCTGTGGACTCAAAGCTGTCTCTGTTGCATTTTGACACAGTAAAACATTGATTTATTCCATCTCCCGGTCTATTGATACTTTTGCACAGTTGTTCTCTTGCTTTTTCTATATGTGGATTTTTCTCTGTACTGATATTTGTTTGGCCGTCCTCCACTGATGCATCCTCATCTTGATCTTCGTCTCACCAGGGGAGACCAAGATCGTAAGTTAAAAATATTTTCTTCCGCTTACTTTTTAGATTAGTGTTCTATTTCGTTGCTGCTTACCGGAACCTCAGTACTTAGTTTTGTTTCCTCTCATGTACCTCATATGTTTGAATTATGGATCAACATCAAAGCAAAATCACTCAAAATGAAAAAGTGCATAAGTCATAAATATGATTTAAT
This sequence comes from Platichthys flesus, assembly GCF_949316205.1. NCBI lineage: Eukaryota > Metazoa > Chordata > Actinopteri > Pleuronectiformes > Pleuronectidae > Platichthys > Platichthys flesus. The sequence goes on from NC_084949.1 coordinate 18,437,307, forward strand.
ACAAATTACCCATACATTTTTGTGTCTTTCCACAATTAAAACCAAGTTTTGTGATTTTCTGCCAAGCTTTGTTGGGTTTTATGGTTCCTATGTCGAACACGGTGGGCCTCCTGCATTATTGAGAGCATGTCAGGGTAAGTCATGTTAAATCATGTGTTTAACATGTGTTCATTTTGAAATGACGACATCACGTGTTTCAGGGAAATGTGAAGACACTTTTTGGTTTGTCTGCTTCAACACATTGCAAAACAAAAGGCCTGTTGTCACATTATCTGTGATTGGCTGACAGACACTATATAAGCCACTCAGATATATCGCTTCTGCACCGTCAGCAAACATCTCAGCACTGCTTGTTCTCAATAACTATGAGAACCCAACATTCAGAAAGGTAAGGATCATTTCATTGAATGGTAATACGTAGGATTTTTGTATTTCACGTGCCAAACATATATATATATGTTTTTAGATGCAGACATTCGGAGTGAAGATTGTGGCTCTTGCAGTCATCATGATGCTGGTCTCCAGCTCTTTGGTAAGAAACGCTCTTTGTCTTTCAACTCTTTGATCGCAACTTTAATTCACCAAAATGTTGTTCTCTTACTTTTCAAGGCTAAACCTGCCCATGTGATTGAAAAGCGCTCAAGGCATAAGGTCAATATTAAGTCTATTTACAATCATACAAATAACTTTGCAACAACTTATTCACTTGAACAGAGTAATACATGCAAAAACAAATGAGAATAAGCTGCTCTAATAGCTTACGTTTTTCCTCTTTTTATTTTTCCCCAACAGCATAGGCGACCTTCCACCAACACCAACACCCAATCTCTCCTTCAGCTCACTCAGCTGCTCCAGCTAGTGCAGGCCCTCAGAGCTCTCATTCCAGCTAAATGATGTGTTCATCCTGTCATTGAATAACCAAATGAGGTTGATGTGAATGAAAGCATTAAAGAACATTTCAAATGTTATTCCTTTCGTCATGGTCTTGATTTGCTGAGGGTCTCAGATATGCCTGGATCCTCTCTAGTCTCGAAAGACGTGTTCTCAATAATGCAGGAGGCCCACCGTGTTCGACATAGGAAATATAAAACACAGCAAATCTTGGCAGAAAATCACAAAACTTGATTTTAACTGTGGAAAGCCACAAAAATGTATGGGTAATTTGTATTAAATCATATTTATGACATATGCACTCTTCTATTTTGGGAGATTTTGCTTTGATGTTGATCCACAATTCAATAATATGGTTTGTCATTCAAAAACATGAGGTACATGAGAGGAAACAAAACTAAGTACTGAGGTCCCGGTAACCAGCAAAGAAATTTAACACTAATATAAAAACTAAGCGGAAGCAACAATGAAATAAAACAATAAAACAACCCGTAAAAAATATTTTTAGTTTAAAGGGGACATATTATGAAAATTCCACTTTTGTAGTGCTTCTACACTTTAATTTGGGTAGCGTTAGCTCGCTGCTGCTACCCATCAGACATTTAAGTGGCCACATAAACAAGGAACCCCTCGGACACCTCTAAACATTGACTCAACAGTGTTGAAGGATGCTGCTGCTGCACCAGCTCCCACTGCTCCCGGGGAGCTGGGGCTCTCACAGTCAGGCTCACCGGGGGTGAGGGGGGCGGGGCACTCAAAATAGGTCAATCTGAGGAGGGCTCTTTTAGACAGGGTAAAAAGGTGCTGTTTTAAATGATCCTTGTGGTATTTTGACCAAAATATGTTACAGACATTTCACTAAGACCCCAAGGAGCCATATCAACTATGGTAAAAAAGGGCATAATATTTCTCCTTTAAGATCTTGGTCTCCCCTGGTGAGACCAAGATCAGATGAAGATGCATCAGTGGAGGACGCCCTAACAAATATCAGTACAGAGAAAAATCCACATATAGAAAAAGCAAGAGAACAACTGTGCAAAAGTATCAATAGACCGGGAGATGGAATAAATCAATGTTTTACTGTGTCAAAATGCAACAGAGACAGCTTTGCGTGAAGCTTTCACATTCAACCCCTAAATTCTACACAACAATAAATCAACGTTTATAAAACAAAGCGCATTTTATCCGAGAATGTCTGAAGGACGACAAACTCACTAGCACCACGTGTTCCTTCGGGCATTTTAATGGTGATCTCCTCTCTGACTGTCCGGAGAGATTCTCACAGGGTCAGAAACACACCCGAGGTTTTTCCTGTGATGTGGCACCTTTGTAATTTCTATGTTTTTCCACAGAGGGGTTGCCATGGCATTTGTTGTCTGGGCCTGAACCCTGTGTTGGGCCAACTGACTGCAACAGTTCCTGTGTCAGAGAAGAATACATCTATTTATTGTCTTTTTCTCTCAACAGCAATGATAAGTGCACTCAAACAGTTATTATGAGTGTATTTTAATTCTGATATTTGATGTTGTTATCAAATGATTTGAGTCCACAACAGAGAACACGTCTTTCGAGACTAGAGAGGATCCAGACATATCTGAGACCCTCAGCAAATCAAGACCATGACCAAAGGAATAACATTTGAAATGTTCTTTATTGCTTTAATTCACATCAAACCAATCGGTTATTCAATGACAGGATGACCACGTCATTGAGATGGAATGAGAGCTCTGAGGGCCTGCAATAGTTGGAGCAGCTGAGTGAGCTGAAGGAGAGATTGGGTGTTGGTGATGGTGGTAGTTCGCTGCTTCTGTTGGGAAAAAATGAAAAAGAAGAAAAAAGTAAGCTATTTATGCAGCTTATTCTCATATGTTTTTGCATGTATTACTCTGTTCAAGTGAAAAAAGTTATTTGTATGATTGTAAATAAACTAATTACTGACCTCTTCACTTGAGCGCTTTTCAATCACATGGGCAGGTTTAGCCTTGAAAAGTAAGACAACAACATTTTGGTGAATTAAAGCTACGATCAAAGAGTTAAACTCCCAAAAGACAAAGAGCGTTTCTTACCAAAGAGCTGGAGACCAGCATCATGATGACTGCAAGAGCCACAATCTTTATTCCGAATGTCTGCATCTAAAAACATATAAATTAGTTTGGCACGTGAAATGCAAAGATCCTATGTATTACCAATCAATGAAAGGATCCTTACCTTTCTGAATGCTGGGTTCTCAGAGTTATTGAGAACAAGCAGTGCTGCGATGTTTGCTGACGGTGCAGAAGCAATATTTCAGAGTGGCTTATATAGTGTCTGTCAGCCAATCACAGATAATGTGACAACAGGCCTTTTGTTTTGATATGTGATGAAGCAGACAAACAAAAAGTGTCCTCACATTTCCCTGAAACACGTGGTGTCGTCATTTCAAAATGACTTAAAGATTTAACTTGTGTTAGTCTTCATCTTCTGGTTACATGCAACAACTAATGAATCATTCACACAGCTGCAGCCAAAGGAAGTCCAGTGTTTCCAAAACTCAAGTGATGGAATGATGCAGAAACAGATATGATATCCATCATAGGGATAATAATGACCCTAACTCTGGGGTATGAAACAGACCATACTACTACTACTACTATTCTTATTCCAATAGATTCCTTCTATTGCTATTAGAGATCTGGGCTACCAGTTTCTTCTGGGTGTCTTCTCATGAGAAAGACTAAACCAGGTTTTATGTCTCTGTTAATAGTTTAGGAATGATTGGGTTCACATTGTAGTTAAGAGGTTTGTGTAGCTGCTTTCAGACATGCATGGACTCAGCAGTTCCTCCGAATTTTCTCCAGAGGGAGGTGCAAATGTAAACTCAAATGTCCAAGTGAGACGCTCCACAGTTTGTACAGACTTTGCACCACAAGACCAGGCAGATACATCCAGGCAAAGTCGAGGTGTGAACACAGCTGGGGATCCCCGCTTGATTCACTGGAGCAGCTGAGTGAGCTGAAGGAGAGATTGGGTGTTGGTGTTGGTGGAAGGTCGCCGATGCTGTTGGGGAAAAATGAAAAAGAGGAAAAAAGTAAGTTATTAGAGCAGCTTGTTCTCATTTGTTTTTGCATGTATTACTCTGTTCAAGTGAATAAAGTTGTTGCAAAGTTATTTGCATAATCTGTAAATAGACAAAATATTGACCTTATGCCTTGAGTGCTTTTCAATCACATGGGCAGGTTTAGCCTTGAAAAGTAATAGAACAACATTTTGGTGAATTAAAGTTGCGATCAAAGAGTTAAAAGACAAAGAGCGTTTCTTACCAAAGAGCTGGAGACCAGCATCATGATGACTGCAAGAGCCACAATCTTCACTCCGAATGTCTGCATCGAAATCTACTGGATCAACAGGTGATATTATTAGCGCTGCCCGGCGGTTCAGCGTCGCTTCAGTGTCCGTTGTGAACAGCCAAGCGCCAGGGCGATAGCGATTAGCGCTGTGCTTTGGCGTCGCCTCCAAGTTCTCTGTTCCTCTTTCAAAATGGATGCGCTGTCGATGTCTTCTAAAACAGACTCAATGGCAGCATCTACACATCTCAGCTCTCCAGCGGCAGGCATGTTTGTTGAAAACGAATTCAACCCAAGGGCACTATGATGACGTGGTTGATTACGTTACCGTTGATCATCTGTCCATCATCGTATAAAGCCCGCCCTGACAATCTGATTGGCCCGGTCGGGCATAATTTCTCCTCAACAGAGCGACTCCAGACCGAACTTCCCGACCTAAAATGTTGTTGGCGGGGCTAAGTTCGTCTGGCATCCAGGCTATATATATATATATGTGTTTGGCACGTGAAATACAAAGATCCTACGTATTACCATTCAATGAAATGATGCTTACCTTTCTGAATGTTTGGTTCTCATAGTTATTGAGAACAAGCAGTGCTGAGATGTTTGCTGACGGTGCAGAAGCCATATTTCAGAGTGGTTTAAATAGTGTCCGTCAGCCAATCACAGATAATGTGACAACAGGCCATTTGTTTTGCAATGTGTTGAAGCAGACAAACCAAAAGTGTCCTCACATTTCCCTGAAACACGTGATGTCGTCATTTAAAAATGAACACATGTTTAACACATGATTTAACATGTCTTACCCTGACATGCTCTCAATAATGCAGGAGGCCCACCGTGTTCGACATAGGAACCATAAAACACAGCAAAGCTTGGCAGAAAATCACAAAACTTGATTTTAACTGTGGAAAGACACAAAAATTGATGGGTCATTTGTATTAAATCATACTTATGACATATGTACTTTTCTATTTTGAGTGATTTTGCTTTGATGTTGATCCACAATTCAATAATATTGTTTGTCATTCAAAAACATGAGGTACATAAGAGGAATAAAACTAAGTACTGAGGTTCCGGTAAGCGGCAACGAAATAGAACACTAATCTAAAAACTAAGCGGAAGCAACAATGAAATAAAACAATAAAACAACCCGTAAAAAATATTTTTAATTTAAAGGGGACATATTATGAAAATTCCACTTTTGTAGTGCTTCTACACTTTAATTTGGGTAGCGTTAGCTCGCTGCTGCTACCCATCAGACATTTAAGTGGCCGCATAAACAAGGAACCCCTCGGACACCTCCTAACGTTGACTCAACAGTGTTGAAGGATGCTGCTGCTGCACCAGCTCCCACTTCTCCCACTTCTCCCACTGCTCCCACTGCGGGGCTGCGCTGGGGAGCTGGGGCTCTCGCAGTCAGGCTCACCGGGGGTGAGGGGGGTGGGGCACTTAAAATAGGTCAATCTGAGGAGGGCTGTTTTAGACATGGTAAAAAGGTGCTGTTTTAAATGATCCTTGTGGTATTTTGACCAAAATATGTTACAGACATTTCATTAAGACCCCAAGGAGCCATATCAACTGTGGTAAAAATGGGCATAATATGTCCCATTTAAGATCTTGGTCTCCCCTGGTGAGACCAAGATCAGATGAAGATGCATCAGTGGAGGACGCCCAAACAAATATCAGTTCAGAGAAAAATCCACATATAGAAAAAGCAAGAGAACAACTGTGCAAAAGTATCAATAGAGCGGGAGATGGAATAAATCAATGTTTTACTGTGTTAAAATGCAACAGAGACAGCTTTGCGTGAGGTTTTCACATTCAACCCCTAAATTCTACACAACAATAAATCAACGTTTATAAAACAAAGCGCATTTTATCCAAGAATTTCTGGAGGACGACAAATTCACCAGCAGCACGTGTTCCTTCTGGCATTTTAATGGTGATCTCTTCTCTGACTGTCCGGAGAGATTCTCACAGGGTCAGAAACACACCTGAGGTTTTTCCTGTGATGTGGCACCTTTGTAATTTCTATGTTTTTCCACAGTGGGGTTGCCATGGCAATTGTTGTCTGGGCCTGAACCCTGTGTGGTGCCAATTGACTGAACAGTTCCTGTGATCTATCTATTGTCTTTTTCTCTCAACAGCAATGAAAGAAAGTGCACTCAAACAGTTATTATGAGTGTATTTTAATTCTGATATTTGATGTTGTTATCAAATGATTTGAGTCCACAACAGAGAACACGTCTTTCGAGACTAGAGAGGATCCAGGCATATCTGAGACCCTCAGCAAATCAAGACCATGACCAAAGGAATAACATTTGAAATGTTCTTTATTGCTTTAATTCACATCAAACCAATCGGTTATTCAATGACAGGATGAACACATCATTTAGCTGGAATGAGAGCTCTGAGGGCCTGCAATAGCTGGAGCAGCTGAGTGAGCTGAAGGAGAGATTGGGTGTTGGTGTTGGTGGTAGTTCGCTGCTTCTGTTGGGAAAAAATGAAAAAGAAGAAAAAAGTAAGCTATTTATGCAGCTTATTCTCATATGTTTTTGCATGTATTACTCTGTTCAAGTGAAAAAAGTTATTTGTATGATTGTAAATAAATTAATTACTGACCTCTTCACTTGAGCGCTTTTCAATCACATGGGCAGGTTTAGCCTTGAAAAGTAAGACAACAACATTTTGGTGAATTAAAGCTACGATCAAAGAGTTAAACTCCCAAAAGACAAGGAGCGTTTCTTACCAAAGAGCTGGAGACCAGCATCATGATGACTGCAAGAGCCACAATCTTTATTCCGAATGTCTGCATCTAAAAAAATATAAATCAGTTTGGCACGTGAAATGCAAAGATCCTACATATTACCAATCATTGAGATGATCCTTACCTTTCTGAATGCTGGGTTCTCACAGTTATTGAGAACAAGCAGTGCTGCGATGTTTGCTGACGGTGCAGAAGCAATATTTCAGAGTGGCTTATATAGTGTCTGTCAGCCAATCACAGATAATGTGACAACAGGCCATTTGTTTTGCAATGTGATGAAGCAGACAAACAATTCCCTGAAACACGTGATGTCGTCATTTCAAAATGACTTAAAGATTTAACGTGTGTTAGTCTGCTCTTCTGGTTACATGCAACAACTAATGAATCATTCACACAGCTGCAGCCAAAGGAAGTCCAGTTTTTCCAATACTCAAGTGATGGAATGATGCAGAAACCGATATGATATCCATCATAGGGATAATAATGACCCTAACCCTGGGGCATGAAACAGACCATACTACTACTACTACTACGCTTATTCTAATAGCTTCCTTCTATTGCTATTAGAGATCTGGGCTACCAGTTTCTTCTGGGTGTTCTTCTCATTAGAAAGACTAAACCAGGTTTTATGTCTTTGTTAATAGTTTAGGAATGATTGGGTTCACATTGTAGTTAAGAGGTTTGTGTAGCTGCTTTCAGACATGCATGGACTCAGCAGTTCCTCCGAATTTTCTCCAGAGGGAGGTGCAAATGTAAACTCAAATCTCCAAGTGAGACGCTCCACAGTTTGTACAGACTTTACACCAGAAGACCAGGCAGATACATCCAGGCAAAGTCGAGGTGTGAACACAGATGGGGATCCCCGCTTGATTCACTGCAAGTTTTGCGTATAGCACGCGACAGACGCAAATATGAACAAACCAAAAGAAAACAAATAACAAAGCTTTGGCGAAAAACGTAGAAGACACCGACGAAATTGTCAGGAGAGTTTGTGGTGATGAGAGCTGACGACGGTCTCGGCTGTTCCACCTCTCACCTGACTAATGCAGAGAATTTGTTGCTTTTGTGTGCAGAGAACCTCCTGCTGTGTTGTGCATGTGTGAAAGCCAAACTCTGGATAAACTCCATAGCTAATTCTTCTTTTTTCATCCGGTCATTTCTGAAAACGGCTTATGACATACTTCCAGTTGTCATCATTTGCGTTAACTGCATCTCTGACTGGCTTTCTTTTGTGTGTCTGATTTTGAGGGGGTTGACAGTCCGGCAATTGTTTTGTTTTGGTATTGCTTGTGTTGTTTGACCTTTACTGGTATATACGACAACTCTAATACCTAAAACTCTGAAATGTTGGCTTGATTTTTGATTTATTCTCACAACTTTTAAAGGGATAGTTCACCCTAAATGTTGTATTAACTCATTATCTAATCGAATTCACTCATTATCTACTCAACATCTACTAAACAGCGTTGGAGCCAAATTAATTCAATAAAAGTAAATGGTGACAGATTCATCAAACGCAAATAAGAAATTGTTATTCTCCTCTTATTTACATTTGAAGAAGCGGTCACCAGTTACTTAAATTGTATTGTATTTGGCTGCAACACTGTTCACCCCTGAAACCCCTCTAGGGTTCTGTGGACTCAAACACTTCACCCACCACCTCCATCTGCATAGTGGTGAGTAGATAATAAGGGAATTTTCATTTTTGAGTGAACTATCCCTTTGAGGCACGTTCAGTAAGCTGCTGTTCCCTAAAATGTCAACAAGGATTCTCGTATTAACAGGACAAGACATCCTGTTGGTGCCCCACCCACAGTCCAAAACAGTTTCCCAATGTGGACATACACTTGCACTTTAAATAACACTAAAATATATTCAGTCCCTTTTGCATACTCTCCACGCCCTGAAATCCCGTGTTAAAACCCAGACGGAGTTTTGCAAACTGGTGCACTCAGATGTCATAAGAGGCTTTTTGTATCAAAGAGTTTTACCTCTTCCCAGGCGCTCTTGCAACTGCATGAGTGGCTTGAAAACCAAGCAATTCCTTCCTCATATCAAACTCAGCAGTAATCCCACAAACTAAAACTGAGTTGTGCACAACTTGTCCGTGGTTTCATTGCAGCCCACAGAGAGAGACAGGATTTTCAACCGATGTTGGTGTTTTATCAGAATACAAATTGTTGTGCAATATCAATAATCTACTCTGCGACTGTTTTTTGCGCCAAACTGACACCTTGAAACTATTTGACTCTGTCTGGTGCTAACAGCTCTGCAGCAACAACAGGGCGCCATGTTAATGACTCTTGAGACTGGTCTATTCCATCACTGGGTCTGTCTCTGCTTTGCTTCAACAACAGAGTAATCATATGTCCATTTCTCTTGTAAAGCACGACACACCAGGTCCTCTTCTCTTGACAGCTGGTCAACAATGACACTTAAACATAATTGTGAGGTTTAAAGGTTAAAATCACAAATCACCTGTGACAAGCATCAAGCAACTGTCACAAAAAGAAAAGGAGATTCACTGTATTGCCTTCGGAGAGAAATGGACCAATGACTATTTTGTTGAAGTAAAATCCAGTCAGTGTGACTTGTTTACAGGGTTAGAATCACAGAGATGAAACTGGCCAATATCAAAGTGTCATTGCAGATGGAGACATGCTGCTGAATTGGATGAAATGCAAACTGTGAGTATAAGAAGCAGAGGAAGTGAAATAGTCCTGAACTTTTATCTGAGGGAAGAATGTCTGTCTTCAAGTCAATGCTTCAGCAAGGGCAACTGGAAAAGGGCTCACATTGAAGAAAATTACTTCTGAATAATAGTTTTCAAAACTCCTGCAGGCTAGAGGCAAGATGTTTGAAGATGTGAACATTAAACATTAGAACAAGATCATATTTGCATGTTGTTTAATGTTTAACCACAACGTGACCTAATTAAGATCCAAAACAGGGACTAGTGAAATAGCTGCTTGCAACAATATTTTCAAAATATGACTTTACTGTTTTCGTACTGTTACTTAAAAAGTGTTAAAGTATCAGTTTTGTTAATGTTCAAAATGTTCAGAGGTTTCCTTAATGTTTCTAATATTGTTCTTTCAGAAAAACAAAAAGCATTAAGTCATCATCTTTTCCATGTATGAACTTTATTCAGTAGATTCAACACAGAAAACAGTGATTTGGATCCAGTTGTTTTCTTGAGCTCAGTGTGGAAACACATTAGACGTCATTGGACTCTCTCCACAGATCGATCTCTGCTGATCAGATCTATGTGACGGGAGCAGCACCTGTAGTTTTAGCTGGAGTGGTGGTTGGAGTTGTAGTAATGGTGGTGGCTGCAGTCGTAGTTGCAGCTGTAGTTTGCTGCTGGAGGATGGCGAGGATGATCTGGGCCAACTGGGCTGAAGTTATCCCGCCGCCTCCATTCTGATTCCGCTTAAGGAAAATGAGAAACATTCATGGTTAGTTATGAAGCAGGGGATTTTCCAAAGACTCTTACATGAATGGTCCAGAGGACGGAGAGGACACTCACCTCGTTCGACTCTGAGGAAGAGGACGAATCAGAGCGGGCGACTCGTTTGCTCTGTAAAAATTCAACAGTTGAACTTAAGATCATAGCATAAAAATAGGAATAATTGGTATTAAATATAAGATCGTTTTCTCACCGGTCTAGCCAGAGTGAGACTCAGGAGGCAGCCGAGAACAAGCACGACCTTCAGCATGGTTCCAGTGATCATATCTGTTACAATAAAACAATAAAATGCACTCAGACTTTCATCAGCATTCCACCGAGTTAACACAGGGAATAAAGGAAAATCATATTACCAACTTAATTAATAACAAAGTTATTACTGTCAAGTCTTCTGAACTTCAGAGGACTGCTGCTCAGTTGGTTGAGGAGGTGGTGGTAGTGATGTTGGACTGTGGAGCTTCTCTTATATACAAACACAGGAGCGGATGTTTTGTAATTTACACAAACAGAAACATTGTTGGGAAATTGCAACTATTTAGAAATCTTCATCCACCACATTTCAAGGTGAGGCCAGTCTGGAGCCACACCTGCACAATGACACGCAACATTAACTAAACAGCTCACATTAGAAATGAATATGAATGTGAATTGCATGGATCAAATTAAATGATGATATATCACTTACAGTACATCTTTGATTATCGACCAATTTTTTAACTCATGTCCTTTTAGCCATCCCATTTTTTGTTAGTTCCAAACTTTTATAATTCCCAGAGATATAAATCTGAAGTTGTCAAACGAATATTGATTTTGTATTTGTCCAAAAAATTTAATGAAATAATGTATTTCGGGGATAATCTTTAAAACTGGTCCATTGCTTGTTCTAGACTTGGAGCTGATCTCAGTAGAGGTTAGACACCAGAGCTCCTGAAATATAGTGTTCATTTTAATACTACAACAGTTTTGATTTACCAACAACTGGAAGGTCATGCATTGATATGCTGACATTTTGCTTTTCAGCTCCTTCCTTGATCCCCGTCAGCATCACAGTCACACTAATGGTTGATAATAAATATTTTCTACTACTACTATTCTCATTCTACCAGCTTCCTTCTATTGCTATTAGAGATCTGGGCTACCACTTTCTTCTGGGTGTTTTCTCCCTAAAAAGACCGAGCCATGGTCTAAACCAGGTTTTATTTCTTGTTAATAGTTTAGGAATGATTGGGTTCAGATTGTAGTTAAGGGAGCCACCCACAGAGGTTTGTGTAGCTGCTTTCAGACAAACATGGATTAAACTCAAAAGTCCAACTGAGACGCTCCACAGTTTGTACAGATTTTACAACAGGAGACCAGGTAGATTCATTGTGAGCATTGCAAGGTCATGTCTGAAACCGGCTTATGACATACGTCCAGTTGTCATCATTAACGTGGGCTGTATCTATGACTGGTTTGTAGACGAGTGTGTGGCTGATGTTGTGGTGCTGACAGTCTATTGTTTCCCCCATGTGGACATACACTTGCACTTTAAATAACACTAAAATATATTCAGTTCCTTTTGCATACTCTCCACGCCCTGAAATCTTGTGTTAAAACCCAGACGGAGTTTTGCAAACTGGTGCACTCAGATGTCATAAGAGGCTTTTTGTATCAAAGAGTTTTACCTCTTCCCAGTCGCTCTTGCAACAGCATGAGTGGCTTGAAAACCAAGCAATTCCTTCCTCATATCAAACTCAGCAGTAATCCCACAAACTAAAACTGAGTTTTCAACCGATGCTGGTGATTTTTCAGAAGAATCATTGTTGTGCCATATCAATAATCTACTCTGCGACTGTTTTTTGCGCCAAACTGACACCTTGAAACTATTTGACTCTGTCTGGTGCCCAGAGGTTGGTAGTTTGATACCTGGCTCCTCTATTCAGAATGCCAAAGTGCCCTTCGGCAAGCACTGAACCCCAAATTGCCACTCATGGCTTTGTTATGTCAGTCATCTGTGAGGAGAAAAGGCTGCATGTAGATGTATAGCATGAATGTGTGTGTGAATGGGTGAATAGAAAAACTGTACTGCAAAGCACTTTATATATATATATATATATATATATATATATATATATACAATACTATATATTAACTTTAATTGTTCATTTCATTACTATTTCTGAAACTGGATATTAAGAAAAACAAAACATTTAGTCAACATTTTTTCCATGTATCAACTCTATTCAGCAGATTTCACACAGAAAACAATGATTTTGATCCATTTGTTAAATTGAACAATGTGGAAACACATCAGAAATCACTGGACTTCCTTCACTACTTTTTAACAGTAGTTGCAGTAGTGGTTGCTGGAGTCGTAGTAGTGGCTGCAGTTGTAGGGAAGAGGGCCTGGATGAGCGCGAGCCACTGGGCTACAGTCAGGTTGGGCAGACCTCCGCTCACATTGACCTTGAGGAAAATGAAAAACATTCAGGGTCAGTTTTGAAGAAGAGGATTTTACAAAGACTTTCACATGAACGGTCCTGAGGACAGAGAGGACACTCACCTCACCGGAGCGTGAATCAGAATCAGAATCAGATCGGGCAACTCGTTTGTGGGCCTTGTGCAACTAAAGAATCCAAAAGTTAAAAGTTGGATATTTCCTGCATCATACCATTAAAACTGGTAGTAATTTATATAGAAAGTAAGACGTCTTATCTTACCGGTTCAGCCAGAGTGAGACTCAGGAGGCATCCGAGGACAAGCACGACCTTCAGCATGGTTCCAGTGATCATATCTGTGCAAAAACAAGAAATACACTCAGTCTTCCACAGTTTAAACATTTTAATAATAATGCAATAATAATATTATTACCGTCAAGTCTTCTTCACTTCAGTGGACTGTTGCTCAGGTGGTTGAGGAGGTTGTGGTAGTGAGTGGGACTGTGGAGCTTACCTTATATACAGGTGAAGGAGCAGATGTTTTGTCATTTACACAAACAGAAACATTGTTGGGAAATTGTCATTATTAGGAAATCTTTTGCCGATTGACATATCAAGGTGTGTGGACAGTTCTGAGCCTGTGACCACACCTGCACCATGTTATATAACATAACTCCTTTCAGACATAAATACACTTTCGTGTTTTGAATTTTCCAAATCTGGAAGTTTTTAAGTCCTGAATGACGTTTAGCCTCTTTGTTGGTGAGTCTTTGGTGTTGGGACGTGGGTCAACAGATGCAACAATTGTGGAATCACCTGGTCTTGTGATTACAAATGGAGAGGATCAGACAGGGGACAGACAACAGCCAGTCACCAAGTGCTAACACTGGATATATGGTGTGATACACTCAGAAATCAATTCAAGTAATAATTACTTTAAGAAGCTTCATCGTTCCTCCTTTTCAGCATTTAGAATCTGTGGACATTTAATATCAAATTCATTATGATGCAATGATGCAACTATTCAAAGGTATTCACTTAAAAATAGCTCCTCACAATAAAACCATTCATCACTACAGCTAAACAATAGCGTTTAAATAAAACATTTTTCAGGTTCAGAGGGACCAGAGGTTTCATTAATGTTTCTTAAACTGGATTTTAACCGTAGAACACTTACGTCGGGTGATTTTCACCCGAAGTAAGTGATAGAGAGTAAAATAATTGTTGAATATAATATAAGTTGTAAATGATGCAGGGAGACGGTGTCTTCACCGGACATGTCCCAGGGACGTCTGGACCTAAGAAGAAGTTCCCAGCTTTATTATTTATTTTTTGAGGAATTTTTCTTTAACGACTCCCTAATACTTCAATAATTTTAAAGCCTTTTTTAAGGTTCCCCCATGACACCTTTTTTTCGTTTTATGAGATGTTGTAACAGGGAAAATGAAAGAGGAATACTTCAAATTAGCATGTATTGTTATACATCAATATATTTGATGAGAAGTATTTTTTATCGGGTATATTATATCAGGTAAAACTTACCCGACAATAGTGATGGTGTTACTAATTCTACGTAAGTGTTCTGACATTGAGTCAACGTCTTTTCTATTGATGAACTTTATTCTGTAGATTCAACTTAGAGGTTTTGATCCATTTGTTAACTTGAACTAGAAGGCCACTTAAACTGCCACTTTGGACAACTGGGGCTCAGGAGGTAGATTGTACACTATCTTGGACTAACCCAGAGGTTGGTAGTTTGATACCTGGCTCCTCTATTCAGAATAACAAAGTGTCCTTGGTAAGCACTGAATCCCAAATTGCCACTGATGTCTTTGTATGTCAGTCATGTGTGAGGAGAAAGGGCTGCTTGTAGATGTATAGCATGAATGTGTGTGTGAATGGGTGAATAGAAAAACTGTACTGTAAAGCACTGTATATATATATATATATATATATATTTATATTATATTAACTTTAATTGTTCATTTCATTACTATTTCTGAAACTGGATATTAAGTAAAACAAAACATTTAGTGAACATTTTTTCCATTTATCAACTTTATTCAGCAGATTTCACACAGAAAACAATGATTTTGATCCATTTGTTAACTTCAACAATGTGGAAACACATCAGATATCACTGGACTTCCTTCACTACTTTTTAACAGTAGTTGCAGTAGTGGTTGCTGGAGTCGTAGTAGTGGCTGCAGTTGTAGGGAAGAGGGCCTGGATGAGCGCGAGCCACTGGGCTACAGTCAGGTTGGGCAGACCTCCGCTCACATTGACCTGGAGGAAAATGAAAAACATTCAGGGTCAGTTTTGAAGAAGAGGATTTTACAAAGACTTTTACTTGAACGGTCCTGAGGACAGAGAGGACACTCACCTCACCGGAGCGTGAATCAGAATCAGAATCAGATCGGGCAACTCGTTTGTGGGCCTTGTGCAACTAAAGAATCCAAAAGTTAAAAGTTGGATATTTCCAGCATCATATCATTAAAACTGGGAGTAATTTATATAGAAAGTAAGATGTCTTCTCTTACCGGTTCAGCCAGAGTGAGACTCAGGAGGCATCCGAGGACAAGCACGACCTTCAGCATGGTTCCAGTGATCATATCTGTGCAAAAACAAGAAAATACACTCAGTCTTCCACAGTTTAAACACTTTAATAATAATGCAATAGTAATAATATTACCGTCAAGTCTTCTTAACTTCAGTGAACTGTTGCTCAGTTGGTTGAGGAGGTTGTGGTAGTGAGTGGGACTGTGGAGCTTCTCTTATATACAGGTGCAGTAGCGGATGCTTTGTCATTTACACAAACAGAAACATTGTTGGGAAATTGTCATTATTAGGAAATCTTTGCCGTTTGACATATCAACTTGTGTTGACAGTTCTGAGCCTATGACCACACCTGCACCATGTTATATAACGTACGTGGATCAACAGATGAAACACCAGGAATCACCTGGTCTTGTGATTACAAATGGAGAGGATCAGACAGGGAACAGACAACACCCAGTCACCCAGTGCTGACACTGGATATATGGTGTGATATACTCAGAAATCAATTCAAGTAATAATTACTTTGAGAAGCTTTATCGTTTCCTCCTTTTCAGCATTTAGAATCTGTGCACATTTCATATTAAATTCAATATGATGCAATTATGCAACTTTTCAAACGTATTCACCTAAAAATAGCTCCTCACAATAAAACCATTCATCACTACAGCTACACAATAGTACTTGAATAAAACCTTTTTCAGGTTCAGAGGGACTAGAGGTTTCATTAATGTTTCTTAAACTGGATTTTAACCCTAGAACACTAATGTCGGGTGATTTTTACCAGAGCGAGTGTGGTCATGGGATTTTCATTGTGTTGCTGCTGTCTGAGTGGCGTGGCTCCTTGGGTCGCTTCAGTCTACTCACTGATGTCATAGAAGGTAGATTAGTTTCCCTGCTCCCATCCCGTTTTTTTTCAATAGGCACGTGTTCAGGTGAGTTCACCCGTCGTTAGTGTTAGAGGGTAAAACATTTGTAGAATTTAATATAAGTTGTAAATGATGCAGGGAGACTGTGCCTTCACCGGACATGTCCCAGGAACGTCTGGACCTAAGAACAAATTCCCAGCTCTATTATTTATTTATTTAGGAATTTGTCTTTAACGACTCCCTAATTTTTTAGCCTTTTTATAGGGTCCCCCCATGATACCTTTATTTTCATTTTATGAGATGGTGTATAAGGGAAAATATAGTAAGAGTACCACAAATTGCCATGTATTGTTGAACAGTAATATATTTTTATGAGAAGTATTTTTTATCGGGTATATTATATCGGGTAAGATGTACCAGACGTCAGTGATGGTGTTAATAATTCTACGTAAGTGCTCTGAAATTGAGTCAACGTCTTTTCTATTGATGAACTTTATTCTGCAGATTCAACAAAGTGGTTTTGATCCATTTGTTAACTTGAACTAGAAGGCCACTTAAACTGCCACTTTGGACAGCTGGGGCTCAGGAGGTAGATTGTACACTATCTTCCACAAACCCAGAGGTTGCTAGTTGGATGCCCGGCTCCTCCATTCAGAATGCCAAAGTGTCCTTCGGCAAGCACTGAACCCCAAATTGCCACAGATGGCTTTGTATGTCAGTCATGTGTGAGGAGAAAGCGCTGCAAGTAAACGTTAACTTTAATTGTTCATTTCATTACTATTTCTGAAACTGGATTTTAAGAAAAACAAAACATTTAGTGAAATTTTTTTCCATGTATCAACTTTATTCAGCAGATTTCACATAGAAAACAATGATTTTGATCCATTTGTTAACTTGAACAATGTGGAAACACATCAGATATCACTGGACTTCCTTCACTACTTTTTAACAGTAGTTGCAGTAGTGGTTGCTGGAGTCGTAGTAGTGGCTGCAGTTGTAGGGAAGAGGGCCTGGATGAGCGCGAGCCACTGGGCTACAGTCAGGTTGGGCAGACCTCCGCTCACATTGACCTGGAGGAAAATGAAAAACATTCAGTGTCAGTTTTGAAGCAGAGGATTTTACAAAGACTTTTACATGAACGGTCCTGAGGACAGAGAGGACACTCACCTCCCCGGAGCGTGAATCAGAATCAGAATCAGATCGGGCAACTCGTTTGTGGGCCATGTGCAACTAAAGAATACAAAAGTTAAAAGTTGGATATTTCCTGCATCATACCATTAAAACTGGGAGTAATTTATATAGAAAGTAAGACGTCTTCTCTTACCGGTTCAGCCAGAGTGAGACTCAGGAGGCATCCGAGGACAAGCACGACCTTCAGCATGGTTCCAGTGATCATATCTGTGCAAAAACAAGAAAATACACTCAGTCTTCCACAGTTTAAACACTTTAATAATAATGCAATAATAATAATATTACCGTCAAGTCTTCTTAACTTCAGTGGACTGTTGCTCAGGTGGTTGAGGAGGTTGTGGTAGTGAGTGGGACTGTGGAGCTTCTCTTATATACAGGTGAAGGAGCAGATGTTTTGTCATTTACACAAACAGAAACATTGTTGGGAAATTGTCATTATTAGGAAATCTTTGCCGTTTGACATATCAACTTGTGTTGACAGTTCTGAGCCTGTGACCACACCTGTACTATGTTATATAACGTACGTGGATCAACAGATGCAACATGTGGAATCACCTGGTCACATGATTACAAATGGAGGGGATCAGACAGGGGACAGACAAAACCCAGTCAACTGGCTTTTCTCTCTGCTCACTCTTGTTCTCTGCCTAGTCGGCGGATTAAGTAACTCATATATGCACATAATTCACATAACGATCCGAGGCAATGTACATTTTTTACTTCAGTGTTATTAATCCCTGCTGCTGCTGCTGGTCACATCATCGTCATTTATTTCTGTTGCTAAGTAAAGGTATCAAAGTTATTTAGGGGATTATTAAAAAAACGACGAGTGTCACCATTTCCCAGGGACTAATTCATGGATTTTGCAAATCCTAGAAGATTACTCAGACGATTGGAAAAGTTTCTCAACATTGGACGTCTGATCTGCATTAATGCCTCGTACTTGCACAATGCAGGTGAGTGGACACGTAGCTCCTATACTGTAGGTGACTCATGCTTTATGAAATGTCTTGTGTGTGCCAGGGAATCATACATTTACTTTGATGATGTTTGATCAAAATAATCCATTTTTTGCAGACTCATCAGACGCCATCAAGCTCTTCATTGTCACAGTTTTGCTTGTGTTGGCAGCAGTGACTGCTCATGTGAGTAGATGGATATGTCCCTCATCATATTGTTTGTTTGTAAACTAGATTACACGTTGATTATTTAATGGATTTCCACAGACCTTGGTACAGGGACGAACTTCAATG
This sequence comes from Platichthys flesus, assembly GCF_949316205.1. Lineage (NCBI taxonomy): Eukaryota > Metazoa > Chordata > Actinopteri > Pleuronectiformes > Pleuronectidae > Platichthys > Platichthys flesus. The sequence continues at coordinate 18,456,046 of NC_084949.1, forward strand.
TTAGTTGGGAATCAAGGATTTATTGGGTGTCACTGTCCAGGGACTTATTCATGCTTCTTGATGGTACACATATATATTTAGGAGTGTGTAATCTGTGAGAGTGTGAAATATTGGGGTAGCTTGATTCGATTTAAATCAACTGTTGGGCCTTGGCAGTAATGTGCACTCTACTTACTCAGCAATTTAGTTTAGCAGCAATGCCTGATTAGCAACTTCTAAATTCAAATAAACAATTGATACTGTACAGTAAATTATTATGTTTGTGTGTGTTTGCGTGTTTGTGAGTGTGTGTGTGTGTGTGTGTGTGTGTGTGTGTGTGTGTGTGTGTGTGTGTGTGTGTGTGTGTGTGTGTGTGTGTGTCAGCCAAATACACCAGACGATTATGGAAGCTTCACTGAATATGGACCCCAGATAAATGTATGTGTTTCAAGTCTTACAGTCGTTAGTTGTTTGGGAGATTCTTCAGCGATGCCAGTGTCTAGAGAAGATGACGACCATGAAGAAGAATGTAAACATGCCTTGCTCCACTGCCAGTAAATGAAAGGCCACAGTTTACTTAACTAAAGTTAGCAGCATTGAAAACCCCTTTACAAGTGACTGATGAGAAACAGTGAAACATTATTTGAAAAACAACACAAGTTTGGTTAGCTCTGTGTTACTTTTGTTAATGACTAATTAAATCTGACTCAATTTTCACACTTACAGTGTTGTATGAGTGGACTAAATCACAACTAGAACACCAAGTATCTTATTTCCCATAAAATGCTGCTTTAAATATTTTGCAATATATCGAGATTATCAAGACCTGCTGCCAGACAGTGTTGTACCAGCACAAATTAGTCATTTACTGTACTCATCACATTCTCTGTGCTTTAGCCTGAGAGGCGTGTGTTCATAAACAAATCACATTGGAAAGATTTGTCCTGGGCCAGACCGGCCTAAGAAGGGAACTGGTAAGTCAACAATTAAACACAATGACATGAATTTATTGAATAGGACTCATTAAAGAGGAGATACATCTATATGGGGGCAATATCTTTTGCAGGGAACACTTTGAACTGTGACACAATTCAAATCAGCTCAAGTCTGTCGATTTGCTTTCTGTTAGTTTTTTTATGATAATTTATATATATATATAGATGAATACATTCTGTAAAAGGAATTTTTAAAATGTCAAATTCACCCTCCCCATCCACCCTCTCCTGCATCACTTATTGAGCCGTCTGACACTTCAAAGATGTCAATTATCATGTTCAAGATGAACGTCAGTGAGCTTGTTTGAGAAGATGATTCATAAAAAGTTATATTTGATGACTAACATTTATTTTCCTGCCTCCGTCTTTACTCAGAAAGAAACTAAAAGATTGATTCTTCAACTTCATCAAGTCTTGGACATCGTGGTTCACACTTTCCATCTTAAATTCATTTAAATCATTCATGGCATTCCTAATTTGTGCTGTAGAAGCCAAATATCTGTGTACCACAATAAAACTCTGAAGCAATTATCTTTGATAAATGTCTTTATTTATATATGTTATGAAAGAGGAGCAAAATCCTGAAACAAAATTGTTTCAGTTTATGATACAAACGCAAATAAATTGCATTTAGAAGACAGAGACAACACAACACATGAAATTTGTTAGTTTTTTTCCTGAATCACATGTTGTTATTTCCCAGGTGACTTCATCTAAGGCTCAAACAGGAAGGGGAAGTTGGAGTGACCCTGGGGAAACAACCAGAGAAGCAGTTGTTTTATATATAACATCATTTAAAGTCAGATTCTATGCAGTAAATGAGAGTATTATGTGTGTGTAAAACATTGTAACTGTACAAACAACACACCTCATCAATCCCAGGACCAGCAGCGTCTCCACGAAGATCAGGAGGATTTGGAGTCGTCTCTTTCTGTGTCCCCAGTGGCCATGTCTGAAATAGATATCAAAGTTATGAAAAACACATTGATTAGAATTTACTAATTACTTACTACTTTATTTTTGTTTATTGCTGCAATTGTTCATTTCTCAGAGTTTCTGAGGTGCACTCACTGGTTCTGTCTGCACCTTTGGCAGGGACGCTTGCTGAAGTAGGAGGAAAGAAAATTAAATAACAAAAAAATAACATAATAACTTAGTATGTGCATGTATTTAGCAACAGGAAGATATTTATAAAATAAACTAATTAGATGCTATCTGTCGCACTGTGAAATGACACGTGTTTTTAACAGCATCAGTTAACAGATGACACTGGCGTGACCTGATCTGTGCCCCAGCTCAGACAGACAGACAGACAGACAGTGTGGTCGGTGTAGCAGACAGTTGTCATTGCGCCACAGTTACCACAGCCACACAGTCATGACTCAACAGCTGCAGCCATGTTATTAAGTCAGTCAAGTCTTCGTCATCGTCCACATGCAAGGTCAACAACTTAATTCAAAGTAAAACAAATCAGACAAAACTTTGCATATTTGATCCATTTGACTTTTTTCTCTGTGAACAGGGTTGTTGTTGGACACAAATTGAAAACTCTCATCTAGGCCTCTTGTTCTCCTCTCCACTGTGTATATGTTAAAGTGTCTGACCTGCAGAGGGAGCTGTGGCCTCTGTGTGCTTCTCTCCAGGTTCTGCTGAGGGGTGTTGGGCTGCAGCACCACGTTGTTCCTCTGCTGGGGGTATCCTCCGTACGAAGGCATAAAGTACCGGAAGCCCTGATGATGATGGATTCATCACATTGATTCAAATCTGAGAGGAGCAGCTAAATGGCGAGATTGACAGTTGCAAACAAGACACCACTGTCTGATTCGTACCTGCTGTCTGGGAAGCTGAGGGAATCCATACGCAGGGTACTGGAACTGTGGAAACATCTAAGGGAGATTTAAAAGAATATTTAAAATTCACACGACTGCGAGGAGATGTGTAACTAGGTCAGGGGCCTTGTCGTACCTGCATGGGGTTCTGGGCCTGCTGAGGGACAGTAGGAGCGTTGGGGTCCTGTGGGGGCCCGACCTGCTCTTGCTGCCCATTGGCGACAAGCATGGGCACCAGCTGGTTGCCCTGGTTGGGGAACAGCATCTGAGGCCCCTGGGGACCAAAAGGGCCGCCAAGCTGCGGGTTGAAGTTCACCATCTGAGGAGTGAGCTGCTGCTGCTGCAGCATATACTGGGGAAATAATGAAGACGCCTGGAGGAGAAGGGGTTATTTTTCAGCTTATATATTATTTTTCCAAAGCTAACAACACTTTAATTATTTGACCGAGGGAGAAACTTATTCTATAACTCTGGGTAACAAATTGTCAAATGGTTATGAAGTTGCAGCAGCGTATATTTCTGAGAGTCTTCACCTGTGTTTGTCCAAGAGCTGCAAGAGTGAGTGCGTTCAGGATCTGTACACACACACACATATTGAATTAGAATCATATTATATCTGACCATTCCACTCAACAGCCAAAAATGCTCAAAACAATTTTTTCACCTCATTGCTGTTGCTCGCAAGGATTCCAATCTGCAACTATTGAAGAGAACATGAACAAAAGAAACTTCATCAGGTCATGTCAGGCGCTGCAATGTGAGCGATGCATAGCAGAGCAACACAGGTAACTCACTGGCAGAGCACAGCTCGTCTCCAACAGAGCGACCAACAGAAGGGCAATGTGAAGCTTCATGATGTCCGGCAGTGTCTGAAAACATGAGGCACGAGTTTCAAAATCATTTTACCAAGACAGAAAAACTGCCAGTGAATCAAGCTCCAACAACTGGTCTCACCGTTTCTCTGGCTCCTCTTTGCCTTTCTGTGCTGCTGCTTCCTCACCTCGTCCATATCCCTTTTAAATTCTCCCATTGCGAGCTGTCAGCGCCCTTCCACCCCCCCCCCCCATACCTGTCCAGACGCCGTGTGGTCAGTGTGACAGGTGTTTCTCATGGCATCAGGCTCAGACTCTTGCAACACCGGACAGCTAAGTGTGTTATTAGGTGTTGGTCATGTCTGTAAACGCCATGACACGGTCTGTGTCAAGTCATTAACAAGTCTCCGAAGATCCACAATTTACAAGTGCACTGTACCACCCTCTTCACATCAAGTGTTGAGTGAAAACAGCGGCTCTCCTTGAATAGATCGAACCCGAGCGTATGTGGCTGTATTGATTTATTCAAGGGTGGTCCTTCAGTTTGTATTAACAGATGTTGAACAGGCGTTTCGGCCAATGGGAGACGGAAGCTCTGAGATGAGACCGAGACATCTGTTCAGACTGATGTTGTCGTATCACTGGCAAATCATGGGTGTTAATGGATGACTGTCGGGATTCATGTTGTTCATGAGACCAAAACATGAATTTCACTCAGTAGAGCAAATCCTCCGTCAACACTGGACCTGCACTAGATTGCTCGCACACGTATAAATCACCCACTAATCACAATACAGTCCAGTATAGAGAGAGTTTGCCACTTTGTCGTGCTGTGAAAATGTTTACTGACATTTCTTATACCCTATATAGTGCACCCATTGTGTCCCACAATGCATCTTGAAAAGTAGTGTGCGACCGATGGTCATCAACCGAGCAATACACACAGGATTTACATTTGCCGACAAGCTCACTATATAGTCGTAAAAGTAGAGTGAGTAAGTGATTTTGCACACAGCCCATGAATTATTCTGAGAAGTGAAGAAATGTCGAAAAATAACAACACAGATCCCATAATGTTGAAGAAAGTAAAAAAAAGCTCTGCACCAAAGTATTATGGGTTCTTTTTATCCTGTCAAGATGTCAAGGAAATTGGCTGAGAATGATTTTTTGTAATCGTTCTAACAAACGAACAAATGAATGCAAACTGTTTGGGGTTTTAGCTGATCAGTGCACATACACCAGGTCAAAGAATACATCACATTGAAACACAAAGCATGTGTCCACAATCAAACTAAGACAAAGAGAAACACAGAGACTTATATACAAGGGAGGCTGGGATGACCGAACACAGGTGAACACATGAGGAACAGGTGCAGACACTCACATGGGCAGGACTCTGGACACAGGAAGGCAGGAAGAAAATGTAGAGATACACAAGGAGCAAAAAACAACAGTAAAAATCTTTGATACAAAACAGTCACAATAGTTCAGATAATTTCCGACCGGCAAAATGATGACACAGGCGTAAACATACCGTCCTTGGCAATGTAATGAATTTTGGATTTCTCAAAGAAAGACTGACACAAAGCTCCATATAAAGTCATATGTTTTGTTGACTGTTTTAAGTGCATTTGAATGCTTTTGAGTTTTCCGCACTCAGTTGTATATGTGACTTATTTACATTTTTAATTGAAATGTGACAAAGAGCCTTTTTCACAGCAGACATTTTGACTTACAGATACAGATCTACTGTTCACAAAAGTGTTTGACCACAAGCTTCTGTGTCCCTGCTTGGATATTACCACTGTTGTACTGTTTTCTCTCTCTTCTTAAGACATATTTCTTACTGTACATATCTATTTATTTACATTCCACTTTAAATACGCACAATACTCTGCACTTTACTGCCTTTTTTGCACTTCTGTTTAGATGCTTAACTGCATTTCGTTGTATAAGTACTTGTACTGTGCAATGACAATAAAGTTGAATCTAATCTAATCTAATCTAATATCTTCATGAAATAGGTTTCATCGTATGAGGTTGTTGACTTTTTATTTTCTGTACCTCACTTTGTTACTTGTATTGGAAAGGGCTAAACTTATAAAGCTTTTAATACATTTTTCAATTTTTTTTATTTTGTGTCCTTGGATTGTTTGATTTTCATTTCCTAACTCTCTTGGATACGTTGAAAGGTGCTAAAACCATTGAAATATTACTATTGTTATTATGATTCTTATTATTCTGAGTTATTCAAACATTTAAAAACACTTCTGTTCAAGTGAAACACACAGTCTGTCTGTTAGCCAAGTCTCCACAATTCAAGGATACCAACAATGAGTCATTTAATGGATTTCAGACGTCAATCATTTCTTACATCTGTTCTTTTCCTTCACTGACAGATACAAATGTCTCACATTAAAAATGGCATTTGTCTAAAAGATTGTCTAGACTTTAGTTTTTTAGTCCACATGACTGTTCCATTAAAAGTATTTGTGACCTAACGTAGAAGCCTAGAAAACCTTTTCAAGCTTTGATGCAGACCAATTATGTATAACTGTACATTTATGACATACTTATTAAGCTATATAAATGTTTTTTTCATGCATATTGTTTACCCACCCATATATATTATTATTATGTGTATTCATAAGCCATTTGAGTTGTAGTTTATTGTACAGTTTGTTTTATCATCATTGTCCTTTAGATGGCAGCAGAGATGCACTGTAAATTGCAGATTATTGTTGATTTAGGAACTTTTCCTTGTTGTATAATGTGCTGGACTAAGTTCAGAAGCATCAGACAAACAAGCTTTGATTTTAAGTAGATTTATTGTGCAGTCAGAGATTCATATGAGTGTTTCTGATTCAAACACAATACACACAGGTTCCTTATAGTGGAAATCATACAAGTGAAGCTTTTCTGAACACTGTATTCTAGTTCTATCTCAAACATCCTGGTGTTGATCGTGGTGATCACACAGAGCTGCAGCTGCTTCGTCAGTCGGAGCTGGAATCTGAGAAAATAAAGAACACAAGGTTGGTGAATCGGACAACAGTGAAAATGAACCTTCTTCTTTAGTGAATGATACAATCTTATACCTGAGTATCCAAAGTGGTCTTCATGTTGTCGTCCTGTTTCATCATCTGACGCTGACAATTCAAAGAGCAACAATTAGCCTGAGCTGTTTCCTTCAACACAGAGCAGATGTAAACACAGATTATTTATTTGTTACCCTGAATCTTCTCAGAGGATCAGGCTGAAGTGGAAACTGCTGTGGCGCAGCTCCTCCTGTATTAACCTGCAGAAAGACAGCAAGGCAGCAAGATGAAGTGATGCCTGGTTTGTTATATTTCTGCTTATCATCATATGAGCTGTTTTAAAAGACAGAGGATA